>NC_133753.1:74516533-74818319 GCF_036562045.2 Rhinolophus sinicus
TCTTGATGACTCTCCCATGATCAGAGGGTGATTTTTGCCCTCCTCTAAGAACAATCTGGAACTATAAACAAGCATGGTACCAGGAAGAAGAAATCTGTCATTTGGCTCTCTCCAACAGGTCAGGAGCAGAGGTAATCACAAGGCACATTTTCTTCCTCCCCACCCCCCACCTTTCATCTTCCACATCACTTGGAACGAAAGTAGGGCTGAGCCAAGATATAAATACAAAATACTTATCCAGTCACATAGTAACATGAGTTACTGTTCTAGATAGGAGAGTATGCCTCTGGTTCTTACTAGTTTAGAAAAGATATAAGAAAGGGAAGAAAGCAGTCTGATTTCCAATAAATCCAATGACCCAGTTACCAAATAATCATTTGAATTCAAAATATCTCATTTGGGGATGTTTGACAATAACATGGATGCTCAGTGCTCCTATTTTTGTCTCCTAGCAAAACACAGTGAAGACCTTCTTTGGTACTTTTCCTTTCACTGTATTCTACTCATGATTGAAAGCAAGTAATTTATAATGAATGATGCCTTCAAGGTAGGGCGAGATTGCTACCTACTTTTATAGCTTGTAATGGAAAAGCTGCAGACATGCTGGGTAATAACTAACCTCATTAATTTTCTCAGACGTGTTTTAGGCAATAAACATCTGATTTGAAACTTTTGGATATACAAAAATACCTTGGTCTTCAAGGTGGAACATATCTGCTCCCATAACACCCCAACTTTTGATATTTGTTCCATTTCATGTCTAGTGAATTAGGACATTCTGAGTATGGCCTTACCTTCTATGGGGTAATATATATATATGTGCCACTTTGCCTTGCTTTCATCATGGAATCACATTAAATGAGAAAAGTGCATCTGTGTGGTTTGTGAATGGAACACAAAGGTAATTTCAGAACATTTGTCTGTAATTGAAGCGCCCCTGCCTATGAAGCTGCAAAGACTGGGTGACCCTGCAGATTCTTGTTTTGAGAAAGTAACTAAAGTGCTTATATTCAGGCACTGTCAATACATGAAAGTTTGCTCTGATGGGTGACTCAGAGAATAGCAATAATGATGATAATGACAATGATGATCATAATGAAAGTGGGAGTATTTTTGGAAAACAATGTTCTGCCTCATTCAAAGCTAACAAAACAGAGTCACCAGGGGAGTCTGTCGGGCATAGAAACTGTCTACAAAGAGTTGTAGTCCCTGCTGCCCTTTTCAGGCAATCCAGCTACTATGACTATACTCTCTCAAACACCTTTCCAATATCTGTGGAGCCCAAAATATTTATTTTTATGAAAAGCGAAGCAAAACAAAGCAACCAAGACCTTCCTACTATTAGCACTACTTCGAATGAAGAGAAAAATCCGTTCATTATCAGGGCCTTCCTCACCCAGGCACCTTCTAAGTTGGTTTCTCTATTAGGAGAGTAGTAGCTTCAGAAGGTTCTTTTCCTGGTTGCCCAATGGTACCACAAATTTTCTACATCCTCAGGATAATAACCCTGAAGGGCCTGCTTATTGCTGAGAACGCATTCTATATTCAGAGTAGGCAACGGGAGGTATTCAGATACAGTAAGGGAGCTCAAGTCACCATGAACATCAAACCTAGAGAAGCAGGAAATTATTTGTATATTCTGAAATTTAGGAAGGAGAGTAGCTTTATGTCTCACACAAAGAATCCCAAACTGTCAAGTTGATCTGTTTTGGCCTTCTCCACCTCTCGTTTCTCCTTTCTCTTTGAAAAGTTATGCCTCTATCCTGCTTATCCTGCCATGATTTTAGCTATACTCTCATTCAGATTTCAGTATATATTAAAAAAAAAAAAAATCCATAAGAGTGGGCTATATAATTAATATAGCCATGTTGACAAGGATTCAAGCTACAAAGCTGGATGGTACCTTCAACAAAGACCCACAACATTCTCATAATGTCAGAGATAGTAGTCTTTCATTTCTTCTTCCTTTTCACTTGTTTTATATATATATTTTGATTTATTCCCCCAGATGACAAAGGAAATAAAATTATCTACCCTCCAACTTATGACATAAAATTCTTCTGACCTTATGTTTTTATGTTTATTTAAATTTCACTTAAAACCATATATAAAAATTGCATACATTTCTGAACTTTTATATTTAAATGCTTACAAATTTTAAGAAGCATAAACATGGATGAAACCTTTGTAAGATTGCTGAGAAAACACATGGAGAAAATTATTGGAATATGGTCATATACATTATAAAATCAAATGGAAACAGCTGTAAAATCAATAGAGAATATTGAAAAGAGAAAAAAACTTTTTAAAAGGGGAGGTGTGAAACAGAGCACTGTAAAAATAATTGAATGGATCTAGTCAATGCAAATAGTCACAATGCAAGCTGCAATATATATGGAAAAATAAACTGGAAATAAGTGTTTCAGTTGTAAGCATTACCACATACATGTTATGAAGGGTTGGATCATTGAATTTTTTGTCTTATCTAAAAAGAAAGTGTTTGTTTTTATAATGAAAAATGCAAATATATAAATAAATTAATAATATTTCATTGATAATAATTAAGATCTGCTAGAATAGTACATGTTGAGTACCTGTGACTATTGAAATTTTTAGGAAGCTGTAGATTGTCAACAAATTTTTTATATTGCAAGATTTAAATTTGGTAATCAGTTTTCAATGTGTCCAAAAATTTGGTGGAGTTATCCTGCAACACTAGAGTCTATAAGCAATGGAGAAACACAGGGCATTTTCAGTGACGTGGAGAAAACTGGACTTAGCCTGATAATAGAATGTTGTATGAGTTGGAGAAGGGAGTGACTAGATTTTCCCTAGATTGAAATCACCCTCATTAGCCAACCCTTAGCACTTTCTTATAATTCCCATCAGCATACCAGTGACATACAATTATTTTGTTTTGTTCTACCTAAATTCTTATTTGCCCCAGTCCTATTGAGGAGCAGCAATTTGTATCCTTAGCTTTAAAGAAGACACTTTAGGAAGACACTGTGCTGATATTTTTTTTTTCACTCCTTCTCCTAACTTTTCCTGGAAATATATGAATGTGAAATTTAAAGCTGCTCTCCAGCTCTGCTAGGTGGTAACTGAATTCCCTATTACTGACACAATCTCTGCATCAGCGGAGAATATACGAGGCTGCCAGCTCTTTCTTCTCTTCTGTCTTTGATCGCTGCTCCTCTAAATAATATAAGAGATTTTCGGGATTGGGCTTTAGTGTCAATTTATCACAAAGGAAGCACTGTTGCTTGTTACTGGTTCAAGCCGCATTCCTATGGAAGCCTATTTTTGTATCAAAATTATTACCAACCTGGTAAATGATGAGGCTTTGGTGTATTCAAATGATGTCGCATCGTGGGGAAAAATCCACCCAAAGAATACATTTAGGCA
Source organism: Rhinolophus sinicus (assembly GCF_036562045.2). Taxonomy (NCBI): domain Eukaryota; kingdom Metazoa; phylum Chordata; class Mammalia; order Chiroptera; family Rhinolophidae; genus Rhinolophus; species Rhinolophus sinicus. Next base: position 74,519,942 of record NC_133753.1, read on the forward strand.
TTGAGCCTTTGAAAATTCTCTAGACTAAGCAATCTCCAATTTTCCACCTCCAAATTGAATGAGAGAAGATTCTTTTAATTTAAGCTTTAAAGTTTCTATTCAGTTCCCTAAGCAGAAGGTAGGGAGGAAAGAAAAATAGAACCTTTCAGGGAGATCCGTATCTTTTTTGTATAAGATGAACTAACCAGTGGTATTAGTTTAAACTGAGGCTGCTTTACAAACTAGTTGATTTAAAACATTTCAACCTGATCTCAGAGACACCAAATTCTCTGAGTTCCCCAAAACTTTTAAATAACAACCACTGACATGAAAATGAATTTGATTAAATAATAAAGACCTCCATATGTTAATGGCATAAGGCAATAATGCTTTTCTACTTAGGAGACACAGAGGAGCAAACTATTATTAGGGTTAAAAATTTTTTTTTTAATGATCTGGTCCTGTCCCTCCCTTCCTCCTGCTCCCATCCTTTCTTCCTCTTTTCCTCTTTCTCTCTCTCCTTCCCTCCTTTCTCCCTCCCTCTCTCCATCCCTACCTCCTTCCCTCCCTCCCTTCCTTCTGTTAAAAGATAAACTAAGGCATTTAAAAAATGTTAAGAGTGTATTTGTGCAAAAATCAATTTGAATTGGGCAGCCCCAAGCTGGAAATGAATAGCAGCTCAGAGAGAGACTTTAGAGAAAAGGCAGAAGCAAAGTACAGAAATTACTGATTAGCTGATGCTTAAATCCTAGTTGGCTGTTTGTGATTGGTTGTCCTTAGAGTTTTGATTTTGTAAGTTTCAGGCATTTACAGGCTTAGATTTTGGTTTGCTTAAGTAGGCCACCAAAGCATTAGAGCCACATCAGTTTAATGACCTCTTTGTTTAATTAATTTAACACTTCCTTACTTTCCTCCTTTCTTAACATTAAGCACTGAACATTTCCTAAGGACTCTCTTCCCGGGAGTGACGAAACAAGTCAGGACACAGATTTGGAGATGTATTCTCACATACACACAAAATAATTGCTCTATTTGTTGTGCCACCTAAAAAAATTGATTCCTTGTTCACGCTAAGCTCCATCTGAGCTAAATAGAATCTCAGCTACTGCTGCTTTCTGTCTAAAGAGAAAGAACCACAAGGTATATGGTTAAGGATTTTCCCATATTTTTGCCAGCTAATTAAAAGCTGAAATTTTTCTAAAATTCAATGAAAGGAGGAAGTAAAGAGGTTAATTTATCACTCTTTTGTAGTCTTTGTATTTTTAAGATGCTTTCAAACTTCTTAAAATGCTTTAAAACTTTATGTTAATAAAATTCTTGAAAACCGTCTAATTCCTAATAATTGAACTACCGTTTAGTAATAATCACATTGCCTATAAAATGCATTTTAGACCTGGAGAGTCAGTAAGTGCATTATTTAAAGCATCTAATGGTGTACTGTTTGCAAAGGGTCAATGTTTATTAAAGCATTATTTTTCATTCACCAGTAGGTTTGAAAGCTGTTAATTTGAAATATTCTTCTCAGCAAAACAATATGAAAAAAAAATCATAACTTTGTTTTTAAAAAAGGCTTTGGTGCTAGGTGGAATTTAAGACATGATTTGAATTTGATTGGTGACCTCAAGAAATAGGGAAAAAAATAAAAAGAGTATTGGCTTCTAATCAGTTAGTAATTCACACTTCAGACACCTTCTTAGCTGATCCCTGGTGGACTGAACATCTTTGAACAAAGATTCCTAAGGGCTCATTAGAGTTTTATCTTCCTGAAAGTGAAATCGTTTCTCAGATATGAGAGAGAAGGCACAGAAGGAGCACTGGGGAATATGTGGTTGGCAAGGAAGTTGCCCAGTTGATCAAACACTTTAAATGGAATTGATTGGTATATGGCAAAATACATTACATTCCTAAGTCAATCTGAAACATTAATATAATGGAGGACAACACATGTGATACAGAGTATACTAGTAGAATACAGTTTTTTTCCATATATTCTCAAGTAACAATATCAGGAAATCTAGTAAGAAAAAAATAGATTTTTGATTGTCTTTGAATATATGCCAATCCATAGACTAGGTAGCAAAGCCAGCTTGAAATTTTGAACAAGGAAGTAGGTTATGTCTCATATGCTTTGAAACTTGGTGACGTGGGACTCATGTCTATAATGGGATAATGAAAATATATCACCTCTTCTAAAGATACAGATTTAGGAGAAGGATAGCATTAAGAGTAACATGATCCCACACCTCTGTAGCCATGACCACATGAGAAACAGGCCGTTTAGTCAACGGAACCTAAGGGATTTTTATGTTTGTTTTGGGTGTTTCTTTTTTTCTTATTTTCTTCTTATTTATTTTTTGTGTGTGGCCTACTGATTTTTTCCATGCCTCCGGATTACGTGAGGTCTCAGATCAAAGCTAACAAGAGAGAAGATTTCACAAAAAATTTATCACTGTCTAAATGACAATAAATTCTCCAGTTTCCTTGCAATATAATCACCCACCAATACAGTTGACTCTTGAACAATACAGGTTTAAACTGTGCAGGTCCAAGAGAAAAGAAAACAAAACTTTTACATGTACATTTTCAGCAGGATGACTAACAAGGAAGGCAGGGACGTGCTTGATGCTTAGGGAGAAGGTTATTGGGACATCAGATGTCTGAGAGGATGCAAATCAACAATCAAGTGATCACCTTCAGGAATGTGGATGGTCCTTCAAACTAGGCATGGAAGAACAGGATAAAGAGGAATTTTACTTTAGGATAAGAAAGGAGATGTGTTAAGAGTAACTTTTCACTTTAACTCATTCTTAAATAGATATCTGTCTCCTACTAGAAGAGTACAGTGCTAGTAATACAATAAAAACAAAGCAAATTGCTGTTTTTCTGGAATTTATAATATAGTGGGGAGACAATAAATAAATAACTGCATAGTAAACATATTTAGCTCTACATCTGAAAAATGCAGGCCAGAAGTATTTCAAAATTCAATGTTTTTTAGATTTCATAAAGATAATATACGTGTATACTTTGTATTAAAATTAAGGGCCTGTGGGAATACCCCATAATCAACTATTTTAAAATTTCTCCAATAAAATGTATAAATAATCATCAAAAGTCAGATAAAAAGTACAAATATCATTACAGTTTATACATATAGAAATAAACCGATAAACAAAATAGAGAGATAAAAGCATCTATTTCTAATTTTTTAAAAGTTTCACAGATTCAAACTAACTAGACTTGTGCTAACATTCCATGAATGTTTATAACATCTGTTTGCATGAGGGTCTCTAAGAAAGGGCTACATTTGTGTGAAGAGTAGCAGAACGTGCTGTCCCAAAATATGCCACTTTGGATTAAGAATATTTTTTTTAAATATTTAAAAAATTTTTCAATTACAGTTGGCATACAGTATTATATTAGTTTCAGGTATACAACAGAGTGATTAGATATTTGTATAACTGACAAAGTGAACACACCAATAAATCTAGTACTTATCTGACCCGACACACAGTTATTACAATATTATTGACTATCTTCCTTATGCTGTACTTTACATCCCTGTGACTGTGTGGTAACTACCCATTTGTATTTCTTAATCCCTTCCTTTTTTTTCACCCATTCCCCCCAACCTCTCTCCCAGCTGGCAACCATCAAAATGTTTTCTGTGTCTGAGTTTGTTTTATTTGTTTATTGTGTTCTTTAGATTCCATATGTAAGAGTAATCATGTGGCATTTGTCTTCCTTTGTCTGACTTACTTCACTCAGCACAATACCCTCTAGGTCCATCAGTGTTGTTGTAAATGGCAAAATTTCATTTTTTTTATGGCTGAGTAATATTCCATTACATACACACACATATACATATACATATACATATATATATATATATATATATATATATATATATATATATATATATATATATATATATAACCTCTTCTTTATCCATTCATCCATTGGTGGATACCCAGGTTGCCTCTATATGTTGTCTATTGTAAGAAGCAGATACAAGAAAAGCTCTCTGCCCTTCCCCTATTTGCCAAAAAGCAGGACACAAATTTGTAATGATATCTTCCCTTCCCTCTCTACCAAGAAGGACAAAAGCTACCCTTATTATCCCAGAGATGGCACCAAACGAATCTACATAACAAACTTCACTAATTGGCCCTTGTCTTCTATTAGTTCCCTTATATATTTACCTTCACATAATTTGCTACCTTAGAAACTCAAAGCCCTTTTCCTTTGTCATGTCATGTCTCTAAAAATGTATTGGTCTTTTGTTAAGATGTTATATAAGCCTGAGTTCTAACTACCCTTTCGAGTTATTCATCTCAGAGTGCTCCCAGGTATATGTGCAATGCACATGCAAATAAGCTTCTTTCTGTTTTTCTCTAGTTAATCTGTCATTTGCCAGTCCAATTTACAGGGCACCAGCCAATGGACCTAAGATGGGTAGAGGAAAAAGATTTTCCCCTCTTCCTTTACAAGTGTCACCGTTGTCATATGTATCAGGTTGGAGTGGAACAGAAAAAAACTCTGTAGTCACAAGGGCAAATGCCTCATTGAGAGAAATTAAATGCCAAAATATTTTCTATTGATAAGAATTTACAGAGAGAGATTTGTGTCCAGAAGCAATAAAATTTTACAGATTGTTTTTATTATAGCTTTTTTGCAATGAACTTATGCTCCTAGAAAATATTTCTTGTCCACATAATGCGCAGGCAAATTGTACACCTCTTTTAAATATATCATGCTGGCTTTCTGTTCTCTATCTCTGATATCTTCAGTTTATGTGTGCTTACAACATTGGGTTCTAGGAAAAGGATCCCTCATATCCTATTCTGTTAGTGTTCTCTCATGGTCTACGTTTAAGGTTTTTGTAGGAACACAGCACCAGTACATCGGCATTATAAACTTGTTCAAGATGCAGGGTGTCTTTACTTCATCTATTATGCTCTCAAATCCATCAATGCGATTTTCAGCTGCATCAGGTCCATATAAACCCCTTCCCAACAAATTTTCTGAAACTTTACACCACGGTACCCCTTAATTTTTGTAGACAACTTTCCAAATATTTACCTTCAATGTTCTGTTTTGCTTGTTGTATTCCAGCTTGTTCATGACCAACAGACCAATTACTACCTATATTTTCTACCTCATGTCAAACTCACTTGATCAATAAATGGATAAGATATTTAGGTTTCGCTCTATGCAATTTTTTTAAGTTTTTTTTTTTTTTCTTTTTCTTTTTATTCACGTCACCAAAATCCTTCAACAACTTGTTTCTCTCTTTTTCTAAATCTTACCTGGTTCCAACACCCTACCCTTCAGTAATATGCTTCATAGATGTACCACACTGGAGCATCCATAGTAACTCTACTCTCTATGCTCTTGATATTGACAGATGTGTCTGTTTCTTCTCCTCACTGTTAACCACAGGCAGCATTTTTACCCTTCTGTAATTTCTTAATGCAATTACACCCAAAGTCACAAAATAGCAAAAAAAGCCACAAAACATTCATTGTCAGCAGAGGCATGTGGGATGTGGTAGTGGTACTGAGATATAATTAATGGCTTACATCAGTACAAGTTAAAAGAGAAAGTTAGCACCAAGTTTAAGGAAAAGCAAAACAAAACATCTTTAGTGATTCAGAGACTTTTAGGTTTTGAGATTCTGAGATCCTGTGGGATCTTTTAACCAAACTGTTTAAAGGTTTAAGTCCAAATGACTTATAGCTCATGGACTGAAATAATTTACAGATGTAATCTATGTCTCTGTTTAGAATATTTGAAAATATATGAATATTTTAAGAAGATAATTAGGATAAAAAACGTGCAAAAATCCCAATTTCAAAAAAAAAGGAAATACATTGCAGACATAAGTCACGGAAATGAATTTGAGTATTTACCATTGGCCACACTCCCAGTTTTTTGAGGACCAACAAGTCCAAATTTAAGTGGATGCTGGAGCAGAAGCTGATTTGCCCATGAGGTTTGTTTTGGACTCATCACCCAAATTGAACCCTACATTCGCGTTGTCTACTCTGCAGCTGACCAACCGCTTCCATCTCCCCTACGCCCACTATTGCTCCCATTGTTTTCTGCATGTGTAAGCTCTAGTCGCCCATGTCTCCAACCTCATCCAAACCACTGCTTCATTTTGCAGTCCAGGCTATTCCTCCCCTCACCATGGGTGCATTTCAAACTGAATGTTCACTGCTTAGCCCAGTACTCTTACTCCTCCATAAGCAGACCCAAGATTTGAAATCCATTGTGCCCTGTGCCACTCCTCAATCTGGGCCACAGACTCCAGTGTGTTCTAGGTTAGACAATAAACACATCTATAGTCAGCACAAGTGTGCTCATATGAACAAATTTGTCCATGATATCTTGTAGAATAAAATAGTAAAATATGTACTAAACAACTTTTTTCTTTTGATAATGGAGAAAATAAATTGGAATAAACATTGCTAAGAGAGCCACTTAAAATAGAGTCAGAAAGCTACTAAGGAAGCGAGGCATGTCTTGTACCTCAGTTCTCAGAGCTGGTAAGTTGCTAAACCTGTTGCTAAACTCAACCAAAGTGCTGAGCCATAAACATCCTGAAACAACAATTGCTGTGTGGCCACACATGGACTTCACTTCCTCCTTCTAGTTTTTGCCCCCTCATTTGCATAGTGGAACTAACCAATCCCTATTAACCTAGCCAACAATCCTTCATTTACATGAAAAAAATTGCACTTTGTGGCTTTTGCCTTTATAAACTCTGCCTTCCTTTGTTCTCTCCAAAGCACAATTTACTACCTGAATCCCCGTCTCCCAGGTTACAATTCTTTTTATTTCCTCAAAGAAATGCTTTTTGTTCTTTATCACAGCCTTAACTTCTTCTTTGTTTAGTATCTTTATGAGCATACTACCCAATATTGAGTAACAATTGGAGCCCTAATAAAAATAACATTTATAAAGTATGCAAATAGCACCAAATTACAAGAAATGACAAAGATTGGGCCAAAATAATAAAGTAACATTTAATGAGAGTAAATGTTAATGTTATTTGTTTCCAAGTATGTTTGTCAATTCATTAATATAAAAATACTTGAACTCAGGGCCCATCACACAAGTTAATGCTCTTAATAGTATCTTCAGTCAATAATTTTCTACTTCTTAAACCATTGGTGTTAGGCAGCTTACTTTTGACCAAAACAGCCTATGCCACTTTTGAAAAAAATCCAATGGTAAGAATTCTGCCTAATATTAAATTCAATTTTGCCTTATTTTAACATATATTAATTAGTTTAAATTGTACCTTTAGATAGCAGTTGTTCAGACATTTGAAGAGAACTCTCAAAAGAAATAGCTATCTAATCATTTATTCTTTATGTTGTCTTCCCAGTTCCTTTGACAGTTCCTCATAGGACATTTCCTTAAATCCTTTAACTATTTTTGTCTTTCACCCCAGAAATACTACAGAATATCAATATGTCTCAAAGTGAAGGATGCAGAAATTAACACATGGTTGGAGGAAGTCATCGAGAGGATGTGACTGCTGCTTGACCCTCAAGCTGGACCCGGGCAATCAGAGGCTCTTTACCCGCTCCCCTGCCCTTAGAAAGCACATTCTACCCACCATTTTCATAGACAGAGCTGTTTGAAGGACATGGCCGTGACAGCGTAAGTGTTGTTGAGACCATCTGGACTGTGCATGTGACTGAACCCACTTAAGGCCTCTATATAAACTTAAGATTCTGGTGAGCGAGTGCCAAAATCTACTCGTCTTGTGGCCACCCAAAACAAGCCTCATATGTAAGTTCCCTTGCTTATTTAATCTGCCACCTACCCATCTGGAGTGGTCTGTCTTATTCTTCCATCTCTCTTGCCCTCTGTGTAGAGGGGCCAGTTTCAGATTTCATCCAGGAAGCTCCTGAGGTTGTAAACCAACATACATACTTCAGGAGACAGCTTATAAGCACATCAGAGAATGGTTATTTTATCTCCCTTTTTCTAAACACTTTCTCTGTTAATATAATCTTATGATGCATAAAGACAGGATAGTAAAGACATAACTGGAAGATTATATATACACTGTGTATGAAGATGTGTGAAGTTTTTAAATGACTTCAAGTTTACTGTGAGCCAATTCTCATCAACCATTTAAGCAAATTCAAATGGCAATAGTAGAGGTATGATATCTATACCTTAGAATTCAATATCCCTATTACACACTACATTGATTACACCATATCTGGAATATTGTTTCCATTCTTCGAAAGTATTTATTGTTGGTATCTTGACAAACCAGTGTGCATCCAGAAAACAGTAACCAGGAGGATAAGGACAGTCTCAGAACCACGTGACCTGAATAATTTCTGATGTAATAACATGACATCTCTGGTCAGCAAAGGAGGAGCTCGTTACATGTGAAAACTCTGAAGTCTGAGTATGACACCTGGAAGAGAGTTGTTTATTATGGTTGTCCCATAAGATAGACTAGATGAATGGGTGAAAGCCACCGGGAAGCAGAATTTGAAATAGCTACTTTGAGACATGGTAAATTCACTGTCCCTGCAAGTATTCAGGTAGAGATGGGCTTATATGTAGCAAGAACGATGTGTTATGGATTCAGGCATTAGGTGCTAGTTTGAATCAATCTCTAATTTCCCTTCAAATGTTAAGCTACTATGATTACTAATACCAAAATCCCCACCAGTTTAGTAGGAAGCTAGGTATATTGGTAATAGATAACGTAGAGGAAGAAAAAGAAAGCTGTATATGCATCATGCTGTTTTCTAGTAAATCGCAGTATGTGTTCTGGTCCTTTCTGTAGCATTAGCTCATCCTGTACCCCTGGATCACTTTGATGCTTCCCTCTGTCAGATCATTTCCTACCAACCTGCTCTGAGACTTCCCACCACTCTGCCCTGTGCCTCCTGTGTTTGATGCTCCCAGAAGCTCCAACTCAGGGAAGCAGCAAGAAGGAGCAGTTTAATTCCCTTGATTATCTTACCATTTTAACCTCTGCAGATTCTTTTGTGTTTTTCCATATTAAGTTATAATTTTTTGATGAAATACTGCACGTCATTTAAATCACTAAGGAAAATTAAGTATGTTAATATGTATCCACACACATATTTAATCAAGAATATACGAACATTGGTTTCAAATGTCACTCTCAAATCATTTCTCAAAGCAGACAAAAGGTAAGATGTTTCATTTCTCCGTTCTTACTTAATAAGTTAGAAATTAAATTGGTAAAAATGGAACTTAGGTATGAAATAATAAAACTGCAAGATTCCAAGTATATGATAAATTTGGTAGGCCAGTGAAGAATAAAAGTTCTGAGACACACTTGTGGATCTAAAAGACACTGTGATAACATTGTCTTAACATTGTTATAACAATGTTTTAAATATTAGTTGTTAAAGAAGTACCACAGTATTTAATGTACATGTCCTTTTTTAAAATTATGGTCTGCCTGGTGGTAAGCAAGTATTGTAGGTATTTCTTTTATCTTTCCAGAAAAACAAACAACAACCAAAAAAACCAACCAAACAAAAAACCCTGCTATACCAAGTCGTTGGTAGATTTGACATTAGATAATGATTTATAAATTTCCATAAAGTGAGAAGGGCTGAAGTTATTATTATAAGTGGCCTTTGTCTCTCTTACCATCTTAACCATGTTTTGGTAAATAATAAATAAAGAGACTATTAAGATATAAACCCCATAAATAATCCATATAAAGAGAAGAGCTTATGGATGAAGGTCTTTCCTTACCTGACCATCAATCCCCCAAAAGTATGCATTGGTGAGAAATACTAGAAAGATGAGGTGTATGACCAGAGAAGTCCAGTATGATTTCACACTCTGACAGCTCTGCCTCTTTTATTTAAGCCAATAACAAAGAAAAATTCAATTTTCTTGCTACAGGTAACAGGTGTTCTCTAGATGAATAATAATGATGCCCCAAGAATTAAATAATGACAATACAAAGGGATGGCAATTAAGACAATAGAACATGTAACTGGGATAGCTATAAGTTGCCCATTATGGAATCTATGTGCTGATGTTTTGTTTCTAAGATTGTGCATCAATAATTTACTCTCAGTTGAATTAGGAAATTTGAGTAAATTGTATTGGAATGCTAACTCACCAGACTAACTTTGTGCAATGGCATAGATTGCAATCTTTTGATATATTTGACAAAACAGTGGAGCTAACTGATCATGCAGTTCCCCTAAGCAGAAATCTTTCCAGAACAAACACAGCAAAGAGAAATAAGTACGTCTGTCTGATAAAGGACCTGTGACAAATTTGAAGATTGAGATGCGTCAAAGTAAAACTCATCATTTCAGCGGCAGGTATGGCTGTGCACGCACTAGTTAAACATCTTAAATTACTGGGGATTTGTTATGCATGAGCAGCTTTTGTTAGTTCAGAATAGAGTCATCCTGGATGCTTGTGGCAGAAATTTAGAGACTTTTTAAAAATACCAGTGATAGATAATTATAAATATTTATATGTGATTATTTTTATTATGAATAAGAAAACAGAAAAAATAAAGGACTAGCTACTAATATTATGCTCACAATTAGTAAGGTAGAAGATCGCAGCCTTATTCTCTACACAGCATGACCAACAAGATAAGATTTGGAGCTAAATTATGTTGTAAGTACACTACATTATAATATAGAATGTCCAGAACATTAGTCTCCTCCACTGTACTTTCCACTTTACCTCTTCTCCTTCTCTTGTCTCCTCCAAGTCCTGAATGCTTCTGATGTGTAGCAGAATCTGTTCTTAATGTATTTCAATGCCAGAAGCACATATCTGTTCATTGAAGCATGTACAGCGTCCGCAGAGTCCTTAATTGTTTTCCAGTTCCCTTCTGAAACCATTACCAAATACTCCTTCTGTCTCTTGACTCTTTAGCTCCACATTCACTTCTGAAATTTCATCCCAAGACAGAGACAGGCCAGGATCTAGTGGTTAGAGCAAAAGGTGTGGCAGGAGCTCTTTTGGCATCTCTGTTTCTCACATGGGGCCTGATTCACCACGTGGTGCTGGGTGAGTTACTTAGCCTCCATTGCCCCCATGAACCTGAGTCTTTAATAATACCTACCGCACCAGGGGTTATGAGAATTCATTAATAAACTATCATTATCGGTCTTCATTATGCACCTGTGTGCAACCCAAAACAATCCCTCTTGTTCTAATTGAGCAGTATAGTGTGTGTTTTTTCCCGTGGTTTATTTTTTATGTCTGGGAAGGGACCACTGTGTGTTCTTTCTACTCCTGCTCAAGACAGCTATTAGGACCAGACCACTTTATCTGGGTAATTTGGCTTAGTGGGATTTTTTTTTTTTTTTTTTAAGTCATATGGCAACCTAGATGTTGACACTGAGAAATTAAAATGATGATTATTTGTCTGGGTTTCCATCCATTGCAAAATGACTGACTCATTTTTCTCTCTTCAAAGCTGCCAGCTAGCTGGGCCCGTTGCTTCTCAAAGCAGCAAAGTTTTAAAGAACGGAGGCACATTACCCAAGGCACAGTGCAATAACTCTAATAAACTGCACCTGTGGATGACTCTCTGCTTTATTTATATACTGTATCACAGGTCATTAACAGAAAATAACCCACTGAGATACAACATTCTTGTTTACAGTGAGGTTCTGGTGGTGACAGCAGGAATATAAAACACAAAATCAACAGGGAACACTGAACTAATAAAAAGACAAGGGTCTATAAAGCATAGAAAAAAACAAAGCCAACTGTGCAGGCAAAAATAAAATAAAATAAACTTCCATCATAAAACAATCAAAAGCTACGGTATATTTATAGAGACTGGGGAACCCAAAGACCCACTGAGCTAGAAAATTTATGGGTGTCAGACTGAAAGTCAGGAAATCTGTGTGCTGTTGGGAGTGAAAGCTTGATCAGCTGGATATATCCTTAGAAAAACAGATTTGTTTCCCCTTCTTTCTGTTGCCTTTATCAAACTTTCCAGCCAATAAGCTTTCGGATATCATGGTTATTAGGTTCTAGAATTAACCTTTCAAAATTTAGTGAATGTTGAGTTTATAAAATGCTTGCTGAAAAGTTCTTATGCTAAAAGGCAAAATTTTTGGCACACTGTTACTATTATACTACTTCTCTACCTCTATTGCTAAGAATGAACAAGGCTTTCTTTACAAGCAACTGATCACCGATAGGTAGCATAATTTGAAGTTTTATTGAGACCATTTGCCTCGATAAAACTTCTTTACTCCTGAATCACAGTATTTGAAATTCTATAATTTTATATGTAATACCATATCCCTTTACCACGCGTTTCTTAAATGCTAATATTTTTAAGATGAATAATGCAAAGTTCACAATAAATGTTATTACAAAAAGCAGATGATTCTGGAAGAAAAGGAGAATAGGGAAAAAAGAAAGAAGGACGGAGGAAAGGAGGGAGGGAGGGAAGGAGGGGAAGTTGAGAAGGAAGGAGGCAGGTCGGTAAGTTGGACTCTGAAAAGCACACATTTCACTTCACAATCATTCCTAAGACTAACTTAAACTATAGCCCTTTCAACGTGGATACAGTGGCAGTGATGCAAATAGTAGGTAATTTTCATCAAATTATCTATAGAGTTGCTGCATGACAATTCTTATCATCTCAATAATATGCCTGAAGTTAGTCTTATTGTTCCCAGTTTTCTATATTTCTGCTTTTTTAACATAAGCAGACATAACATCTAGTTTTCAAACAAATATTTATTTTCTACTGCATGTAAAACAAAACAAAAACAAATGAAAAAATAAATAAGTGGAGCTCATTTTCTAGGAACTTGTGATCTATTTAGAAGCTAAGCTCCATGAAGGCAGAAACTGTTTTGCTCACTACTATATGTCCAGCACTTAGAATAATACCACACACGGTAAATGGTCAAAAAATATATGTTAAATGAAGCAATAAATGAATGAATGAATGAATCAATCAATCAATGAGGAATGAATGAATGAATGAAAGAAATAGAGATGAGAAATGACATTAGGACTTTAGATATCTGTGGACAGAGATAATTTATGTACGTAAAGAGTCTGTCCCAGTGTCTGTCACATATAATTCCTCAATAAATAGCAGCTGTTCACTTTTTTAAATGGAAACTAACATCATTGGACAAATATTTGTATAGGAAGTAGCAAAATTCCTAGGTCAACAAGAGAGGTTGGTTTAGGATGGATAAAGACTGCAAGGAAAGGCAATCTAAGTAGAGAAAAAAATCACATTATCTGGGGAACAAAGAGGTCAAAAATTCATAGTACTCTATGCAGGTTTTGCTAACATCTATAAAATGATCAGTGATGACCCTATCTTCAATACTGGAAGCCATTTTTAAGATGATACAGAATCTTTAGCTAATAAAAGCCACAGATATTGAAAATAGGCTAATAGTTATAAATTAATTATTCCCAAGTACTTTTGGATTTTAATTAAGCAAGGTTGGCCACAGCTTTGTAAAAGTAAAAGGGGTAGTTCATGCTGATTTAAAGTAATTTTTCTTCATAGTCATTTTTAAGAATAATAAACCAAGATGGTGTCAATTTAAACAAAAACTTCCAGAAAACCTACTTTAGCATACCAGGGTGTAGGCTCCATGAGGTGGTTCACCAGTAGGAATCCCAGTAGCTATCACAGTAACTGGAAAATTGCAAACACTCAATATATTTGAATAAATGAAGGAGCAACCAGTTCAAACTGGTTTCTTTTACACAGGCAGAGTTTAAAGCTCAGAGAATTTACGTGACTTGCTCAGAGTCACGGAACTTGTTAGTGTCAATGTTAGGCCAACTATTCTGATTCCTGGCCCAGTGTTTGATCTGTTTTCCTCTGTTTTGTTTCTAGTGATTCCATTAAAGGGATTGGACCCATCTAAGAGCTGCTCCCTAAATATTTTTCTGATTTGAGTCTTTAGCTATGAGACATACATCTCTATTGTTCCTAGTGAAAGATAAATTGGCATCTGTTTATTTGTAAGGAAGAAATCATTTTGAGTTGAAACACAGCCAGACTGAGGAAGTCCTGCTGAGTCTGAAGGAAGTTCACTCATCCTTTGCAAATGCTCTGGAAGGAAGAAAAAATAATTCTTATCTTTGCAGTTTTAGCTAGCAAATATTGGGCAACAATCCATTGGATTATTTCCTATGCACCTGTATGTAAATAATCCGAATGAAACTGATTAACATTTAAATTCTAAGTTACTGAAGTATCCAAGGGGAAATTGATTAGATTGACTTGATTTGGTGCCAGTGTGGTAAACGCCTTAATGTTTTATACAAATCGAGGCAACAATCTGTGATGATTTTGAAACATCACTTTTTCTTTTAAATCCTCGTTTTGAAATCTACAAGAAAGTACTTCATCTCAAACAGTTTGTTTTCCTTCTCCTTAGCATCAAATAAATTTTTATGTTTATTTTTATAGTCATGAAGTACTAGCAATGGGTCACTACTGTGTTCCTCTGGTGCATTATTTCTAACGAAATGGCTTTTTCTGTCCTTTGAAGAAACCAAATACCTTTGGGGCGCAGTGTGCTTGAAAAATATGTAAATGACGGCTTTCCCCTGTCAATCTGGGAGTGACAATTCAGTAAGCCCTTCATCCACATCATCTGGAGCATAATAGCACTTTAATTTAGAGTGAACCTTTTTTTGCTTAGCTCATAGGTATCTTGTGCATTTTAAGAGAAACTATTTACAGAGAAGTGTAAAAGTCCCTAGAGATGCAACATCTCATTTTCAATTCTTTTGGCAGGAATACTAATTACATTATCACATATTCAGCAGCATTCAGCAAAGTTATTTATTCATTCATTCTTAAGACCTGGGATGCCTACCAGGTCAGTTTCAATAAGCAGTACCTGAGAATCTCTGCTGATGGTACACACAGATAATTAGGTGTGGAGTTGTGAGAAAAATCTCACCCCAAAAAGCTCAGCTTTGGAGATTTGCCTGCTTCCTCATTGTTTGAGTGAAAGAAAAAAAATACAATAGTTGCTAGAAAGGAAGAAACATTTATCACCCAACTCTCTCATCTCCATAGGTTCCGGTTTCTTAATTGAAGTTTGATTTTATTTCTTAGAATAGTAAGTGAAGTTGCTGACAATTAATACTGAAGTCAGGGGAATGGTCTAAGCTGATTGTCCTCAAGATGGTAAAAATATTCAGAATTTACATTTAGAACAATTTTTGTTTCTCAGATGATTCAGAAAGTGAATATTTGTTTAACAATGCATACCTTTGAAATCTTTAATAATCATTACTTAACAATCATGATTTGTACTGCATACCATCTTTTAGTAATCTTTCTCCACGGAGATGTTAAAGGAAATAGAGGAATGTAAATATGCATGTTTCCTTATATATGTCAAATTTTTCGTTAATAGCTTTAACTGAAATATATACAGAAAATGAGTACTTGACAATGAGTAGACTTGGGAAGAAGGCAGTTCTGTAACATACAAATAATGTGATCCCAGAAATGGTTCCAATTCACAAACCAATGGTACCTTTTCTATCATGCCAGATTTGCAGCAGTGAAAACTGCCCTCTGGTCCATTTCTCAAAAGGTGGAGAAAAAATAAGCTCTCAGAGACCACAAGGCAAACACCTGGTAGGATCATTAGAGTAGCTTTTGTGTCAGGCTTGAATTTTCTTCCTTTTTGTCTTGAGGGATTTGTGAATGAACTTGGATTAGATGCGACATCTGGGCTAGATCCCTTTTCATCCTGTGTCCAAGCATCCCTTCCTTTTAACATAGGAAAATTCTTTCTTCCATCCCTAGTAAAGGGCCCAATGGAAATTCAAACATAGGAGAGAAGTTTCATTCTCAAGGCATTGCTACACATTCAATGCCAAAAAGCAACTGGATGTCTAGTTAGAAAATATGACATTTTGCGCATCTTTAATGTCCCTTTCCCCTAGGAACAGGAAATAAAAATGGGAAGGCTGAAAAAACCTACTGGGAAATATTTCTGAGACCTAAATGCTACAGAAAATTTTAACATTACAATCTATTCCTTAGAGATTTAAGATTCTTAATAAAGATTCCAGCATGCCAAAGTAGGCAGCAGATGACAATGAAAAAAAAAAAATTTCCACTTTCTGAGTTCCTTTTCTTAAGGATTATTTCCTTTACTATAGATAATAGTGATTTGGGGATCAAAATTTTAGGCTTCTGATTAATAATATAAGTGAAAAGCCTAAAGAGAATTTGACGTGGGCAAAGAATACATCTAAGTTCTCCTAATAAATATGCTTAACTTTTACAATGGCTTTCTTTTTCTGGTTTCCTCTGATGTATTCCTCTGTTGTGAATGTAACAACAGCTCACACAACATTAGGAGATAAGTAAGCTCTACTCTCTCAAGCTGCGGAAGACAGAAGGATATTTATGTAGTTATACGGTTCAGATTCCATCAGGAAGTTCCTCTTCTGGTCAATAAGATGGAATATAATATCTTCCCAATACTGCAGTAGGGCCAAAAACATAGTGACAGGAACTGAAAGAGCATAAAACTTATGCTGATCGGGGAATGATTCAGGGCTAAGCAAGCAGGCATGCCATTCCTGGGATAGCAGGGATTGACTAGATTTTAGAGTTTATTTAGGAGACATAAAACTTCCCTTCAGCAAAACAAGCAATACATTTTGATAAGTAAAGTGAACATTTAGTGATTGTAAATACAATGTTAAAAAACGTGCAAATAGCAATAATGGTCCTAGGAGGAAAAGTGATGCTCACGCACGCAGACTTGTGTGAGATAAGGAACAGTGTGGAGATGGACCAAAGAAGACCATTTACATGTACTTTTAAGGGCTATGCTGAATAGGAATGTGCACCTGTAATCACGCTCCTAACAGTGAGATGTTTGCACTAGAAGAGGGCTATGGGGACCTCGTTCTCAAGACATACTCACATGGGGGCATTCCTTCAGGTAGAATGTCAGGTGAAATATGGGTAATTATAAACTATTGCATGTGCATGTGTGTGTTGCCTTTAGCTGAGTATGTAGAGTAACTACACTGTGTGAATGCAACCTACCATAATGGACTGTCTGGTCACTTCAATAGTCACTCTTGTATAGACTGTGTTTCAATCTGGTATTTTTTTCTGAACAGACATTGCCTAATGTTTATTCAAACTTATCAAGACTATTTATTCTTAACCTTCTTATGGTAGCCCCCACTGTTCCACCCGCTGAGACATAGAAAAACATCAGTGTGTTTTAGAAATGTTTCTGTGGCTGCTACAGTTTGATGCATTTTCAGGGGCCCTCAGAATAGCAACAACCCAGGAAACTCTATCAACATTGTAGCTACCTGCCTGAGCTTTGGTTAATCTGCTAGCACTTGAAGCTGAGGTAGAGGGAGTGGGTGGTAACACACCTGAAAGTTTAATTTGGGAGAGATCAGAACATTCTTTTTCTGTCTTACCAGTAAAGCTCTTGGCTTGCTATATCCTTTTAAACATCCCCAGTCCTGTTCAAAATAAGATCATGACATAGCACTATCTTCATAGATACTTTCTCACTGTTTCGAAGGTTCTCACTTAAAACAAAACAAAACAAACAAACAAAACAAAAAAACACGTGCCGCCAGGCTTGAATCCACTTGAATTGTCTAAAAACAATTACAGTAGCTTTTATCTAAGCAAAAATTTTAAAAAGTATCCATTAAATCTTATCATTAGTGGCCTTGATGGTAATGTAATCTAAGCTAGAGCTTCTAAATAGGAAAGGGTTCATTTTCTAAACAGGCCCTTGTGGGGAAATCGTCCCTTCATAACTGATGACTGATAGAATTCAGTGAACTAGAGCTTAATATGAGTGTTCTGGCCTCGTTGTGGTGTAATCTGATAGTGTATACTGCAGGGCTTCTGACAGTTGTGGTAAGAGATGCCATTCATTTATATTAAAAAATAAAAATGTTCATTTTTCACTTTAACTTTTTCTCGGTGATTTCAAAACTAATGACCACATTTACATTTGACCCGAACAATGATTACATAAAGAACAATCTGAAAGACTCAATAACTTTTAGAAGTATATAGACATTAAATGATGTGCAAATAAAGAATGAAGACTGCATATACATTCTAGAAGGAATGGTGCAGGAAGTGGAAACAGGCAAATTAATCTTTAGGGAGCATTATCCCCCTAGTATAAAAAGAAGAAGGAAGAGAAAGTGGACAGGGAGGAGGATACACAGGGGCAGGGGTGGAGAGAGGCAGGATAAAAGAGGAAGAAGAGAAGGACTTGATAAAACCTGTGTTTAAACTTGAGTTAAATTGCACTAAGATTTTTGTGAAAAAAAGGTAGACACAGTCATACTTTTTAAATTTAGAAAAGAGCAGATTAATAAGGGAAAGGCATTGTTCTAAGGGAAACGTACCAATGAGCAATCGTGGTTTTAATACAAGCTGTGTACAATGTAGTGAGAAAAACACGAAGCTCAGTGAAACTGGATAACAAGTCCCACTTTGCCTGACGTTAGGCAAGCCTCTCTGCCCCTGGGTCTTTGTTCCCTCACTGGCAAAAGGTACCACCGTTTTTCTCACAGTTCGATTATGTGCAATGTAGAGGATGTAATCAAAGTAGTCCACAAATTATTCTTTTCTTAGTAAATCGTATTGGATGGAATAGAAATGAGTGCTCCTTCTTACACTGCCACTGGTGGGAAGCAGGATCTGTAGCAATATTTTACCTCTGTAGGCAGGTGGAGAGGAGGGGGAGTGTCAGACGAGACAGTCCATGTGGTCTCTTCCAGCTCAGAGCCGTGATTATATAATAAGAAACTACAGACCAATAGCTATTTCAACTAAATCTCCCCGTAACTGGTAAATTTCTAGAAAAAATATTTTCCAAAGAGGCTCTTGGTGGCCTGAAAGAGTTAATGTAGATTCCTAAACACCTTAGTGACAGCTTGAGAATAGTGATATTTGGTTGACTATGACAAAGAATCTGATCTTCCCTTATTTGGAGTGCCAAAGTGGCACTGCATCAGCTGTCAAGCCCCAAGCACCCGAAGCCTATCACCAAATATTAATTTACCTGTTGTGTGCATCTAATAACTGACAGCTCTGAATCCCATATCATTCTTGGTGGCCTTCCCACTGACATGTTCTTTGATTAAGAAAATAGTCAGCCAGAAAGCCAGTGTGTCCCTAATGTGGCCACCTCAGTTTAGCCTCCTTATTATGCTGGAATATTTTCCTCTAAATTAGATTTCCTGTCTTCGTAGTGGCAGCTTACATGAATTTAATACATTACAAAATGTGCAGTCCCCTTGAGATTCTGTGATAGATTGTGGTATTTGAAACCCACATTTCCATGGGAAATAAAAGCCTAGGCCATGGCCAAATATTTTATCAGCTTAGCATTATTTTGAGATAATGGCACTATTAATGCTTGTCACCCCTGTCTGCTTCCCAGGGTTTGTGTTGGCTCTTTTCTTGCTGCTAAACAAGGTGCTGAAAGTTTTAGAGCTTTGAGCTCTACTAGCGATAATGAACACAGATAGCTACCCTTTGTTCTATGTTGTCTGGCACATAATCATGCACAATGAGCCCCTCTATTATTTTCCCTTTGCTGATAGTGAATCTGATTACCAATTATGCTACATGGGATGGGATCGCTATATATTACAGCTTGGCTAGGATGGGCTGGTGATGCAGTGTCCAAGGATGGCAGCACAGCTGTGAACTCTTACGGTAGGATGGCTGGAAGAAGGGAAGTAGTGTGAGGAAAAGGTAGAACACATAACTCAAGACCCAGCAAAATGAAATCTGAATCCCAGGATGATTAAATTATCAAGTGAGATATACCAGAAGCTCCCAGATTAAACAGAAATGAGCAATGGGAGGTAAATTTTTCATTGCTTTATTCAGCTCCATTTAACTGTTTTACAGTAAACAGAATCAAGAACCATAGGAATATACACACTTATGCACACTCGTTTGCCTTCCTCTCTATCCATCTTCACTTTATTCTAGTTATTTGTCCAGGAGTTAAGTTCCTACAAGTAGAAGGTTGTTTTTGACTTCTCAATTGCATCAGTCTTTTTTTCCCTTGTCCCACATTTTGCCCAGACAGAGCTTGTGTCTGAGCAAAGAGTGCGTTGCTCCCTAAGGGATTCAGAAGTGATATCTCAGTCCACATTTCTGCTTTGCTCTCATGTTCACAGTCTGGTACCTTAATAGTCACCAGCTAACTTCTATCAGTTGGCTGTGCTCTACATAGCGACTGAAAACAAACAAACAAAAAAAATGACTTTCTGTTTTTAATAATATTCCAACCATGGTCCAAACAGTAGCTGTATATGCATGGCAGGATTCAGGTGCAATGAACGTGTTCTGTGCCTCTGATATAATAAAAGCATGAAAGGGCTGAAATCAAAGAGTGGTTAGATTCACAAGCAATGACTTAGAGATTGTTTTTATAATTTACATGCAAAAGGCAAAAGTTAAAATTTAGTCATGTGTTGAAATGAAAACTTAAAGAGTATGGAACTGGATTTAATCAAATGTCATCAGAATTAAAAAATGACTAATATATGTATGTCTTATAACTGCAATGAGTCAAAATAATACCCTCATGTATTCTGGATAGTCTAAAATGATTTGAACTAGAATTACACTTCCATGTTTTTTGTTTAAAGTGCTCACAAATATTGTCAACTGTCGTATTTGTATAATGTGCAGGAGTTTAAGGGAGTCACTTTATGGGAAAAGGGCAGCACAGTTTATGCTGCCCTGTTCATGATAAGAACTTTTTTGCTTGCAATTGAAAGCAAGGAAGTAGGAAAGTACAGGAGTAGTAACACCTTACAACAAGCAATAGCTTTCATGGTATATATTGGAAGTCTTTCAACGAATTTTTAGTTTGTTTCATGAAGAGCAGACAAGAACATGTCACACTCTTCTTTTAACCATGTGGTGTGAGACATGATACAGGTTTCAGGTCAGTTCTTTGGGAAGCACAGATTTACATGACAGAAGTGTATGCAGTGGACTTCCTGAAATAAACATAAGGGGGGGCATAGTGAAGAAGGCGGGTTGGGTAGAGGGAAAGGTTGAACTGTAATGGACTTTCAGGATTAGCCAATCCTGTCCAGAGCTCTGGAGTTCTCATGCCATTTGGAGTAGTCTCACCATGCACTAGTCACTGAATGTGGACCATCCCGGGAAGTGGGCATTCTCTTAGCTGGGGCTGCTCTCTTCAGCTGAGAGCAAGTCCCAGAGAAAGACACAGTTAATGCTCTCAACCGTCAACATTCCCAGCTCCTGGGAGAATGAGTGCCTCTGTCCCAAAGGAGGAATCTGGGCAGTGCCTCAAGCATCTACTCCAGGAAATGTGTGTAATAAGGAGGTAGTATGGTGAATTTGGGGACTCATGGGCTTTGAATTCAGACAGACCTGGGTTCAAAGATTGTATCAGAGAGTGACAAATTATCTCAATCCTAGTCAAATGATTTCACCTCTAGATGTCTCTGTTTTCTCATCTGAAACCTGGGAAATAAGAATATCTTCCTCACTTTACTTTTATGATGATAAAATTATATAATATATATAACGGCCTAACACTGTGTTTGCAATGTATAGGTATGCATTAAGTGTCTGTTCTATGTTTCTCCACACTCCTTCCAAACAAAAGAAATATTAGACAACTATTAAATATAATATTGAGTACCTGCAATGCTCTAACCACTATGGTAGTAATGTCAGAGGATAAGAATAAAAACAAGACATAGTCCCTGCCCTAAAGAGTACCTACCACCTAGTTAGAACAAATAAGACTCACACATATAAAACAATTGTAAATACTAACATAAAAAATAATTGACGATTAAATTAAATGTATGGTTATAGGAGAAGATAAATGATAGCCAGACTACTCAGAAAACCAACAACAAATAAAAATGTTCGTGAAAAAAGTAATTCTTGAGCTGGACCTTAAAGGACAGGTTAAATTTAAATGCTTGGCAGAAGTAAAGGATCTTAAATGAGGGAATGCTACTGAAGACAGATGAGAAAGAGAAGGGCTTTCTCTGATGTAACTGCCATTGTGTATATGGAGTTACACAATTTTGAACAGCCGTTCATAAATTGTCTCCCCTACAGATCAACCTAATCCCTCTAGCAAAGCTGACTCTCTTTAACCTCTTAAAACAATGCTGGGCTAGTGAAACTGAGCTTTTGTGTGAAAAAGAGGGAAACCAAGGCTTATTTCTATGGTCAGGTATTGATTGATTCCTGGCTTCTATTAGCCTTCATATTTTACCCTACTCCCCATCAAATAAGTCACTTGCCACTAAAATTGGTTTATACTACTACTAAATATTTAGCCGTAGTCAAATTGTATTACCATGAATTGTGTGCAAGTAAATTCTACATGTATTTTCCACGTCTGGTACTTATCTGCTATTGTCATTATATGAAGGGCAGGATTTTTTCATTTCTGTATCCCCAGTATCCAGCACAAAATGATTACCTCATTGGGACTGGATAAAATGAATTTGATGACAGTGAATAGATTTGCCTAATTAGAGCATTTGCAAAGTAAAAGGATAAAAGACAGTTGACAAAATTATGAAAGGCCTTGGGAACTAGGTAGAGTAGTTTACACCTAAATAATATTGATTGTGATTTTGGATCAGAAGAGCTGTATAATAAAATTTTTAAAAAATGTATAACAATCTAATAACAGATTACAAGATAGAGGAGACAGTCATGGGGGAAAACTGGCAATGTTATTAGTAATAGTGCAAATACACCTCCTAGACGAGAGGATGAGAGGTCACGACATAAAAAAATTCAGAAGTCACAAGCTTGACAGAGGTTCTGTGACTAATTATTTAGACAAAACGTGTACTAGAGCTGCTATATTTCACTCCCTTCATCCACTGTCATTCCCAAAGTGTAGTACCATCTTGCTATGAACTAAATTTCTGTATTCTCATCTTCACTGTGCTCAATGCTCCCCACCACCATCCTGTGCCAACCTTCTATTGCATACCTGTTACCCAATCATGGTTCGGCAAGGTGTTCTTGTGATAGAGTCCTAAGCACCTTATGCTTTCCTTATTTTAACACCTATTAAATGGTGTTCTTATTGCTGTTTACTTGTATGCATCTCACACCAGACTTTAAACTCCAGGAGACCAAAGACAATGTTTAGCAGCACACTTATAAGCATTCAACAGTTGTTTGTTTATGATAGAATAAAGGAGTGAATGGATAAAGTCTTAATACAGCAATGACTACTCATCAATAAAGTTCTAACAGGAAACAGAGAGTATACTTGAATCAGGAAGACTCTAGGAAAGTTTATTTACAAAATTGAATCACAGTGGTATGGACAGAACATGGGAGACTTCAAAAGGACAATGCAGGAACCTGGGACTCTCAGGGAAGATTTGTTGCCATCTTTATGTCCAAAGCAACAAGATAAGGGAGAGGTTACTAGAACCTGGAAAGAAAGAGACTCAGAGGTAGAACAGGTCATTTTATGACTAGTAGTGATCATTAGTTAGCGGACACAGCCAGTCTAAGACTACCTCCCAGGAGGGGATCCAGAGGAATCTTGATCTCTCTCTCTACTGTCTCTGGAATTTTCTTGGGGTTTCCAATTGGCCAGACTAAACTGGAAGCCAAAAGGCATAAGAGCCTCTAGTTATAGTCCATATCAGTCAACTTGTGAGGCAGAAAACAAAACAGAAAAGACAGAAAATGGAACTGGAGGAAAACCAGAGACCATCTGGCTTAACACTATTTACAACTGATATCTGGATCTTTACAATCATGTCTTACTTTTGACTTCCTCCCCCCAAAGAAATGGATTAATACTCCAAGACCTGGTTCAGGAATATTCTTCCCAGTATCTATTCCAATCCCATTGCAAATGATACTAATTATAATACATGCAAATGATTCCATTGAATTTTTCTTATATTCATTTAGTAGTAATGGTAGTAGTAACAGTGGAAGTAATCATAGTAGTTAATCAATTATTTAGGACATATATGATATATATATCATATATGATATGGTGTCATATATATTATAGAACATATATGATATGATATATATGTGTGTGTGTGTGTGTGTGTATATATATATATATATATATATATACACACACACACACACGTAAACACTCATATACCAGGAGTGCCAATAATGTATACACATGACTTGTATTCATCTTTTGTTATCAGTATATATTATTACAATTTTAATACAATTTTTTCCTTTCTTAAAATGTGTATACATTTTTTTGGCACCCTCTGTATATACACATCAGGAATTAGAGCTTCAACATATAAACTGGGGGGGAGCAATTCAGTTTGTAACATACATAATCTCATTTAATTTTCTCCACAACCTATAAGATATATCCACATTTTACAGATAAAGGAACTGAAGATTATAGTTTATTTTATATGTCTTAGTTCCTATAGATTTAAAAAAAATGATAAAATCAGAATGTAAATCCGCATCTGTCTTATTCCAAAACCTATGCTTTTTAACTACTTCCTTCTATTTCCATGAGTTGTGTGGCTATCCACTAGGCTCCCATATTGGGAAGGAGCCATATCGTACTCACTTTTAAACTATAGCACCTTACATAGTGTCTGCTTCATAACAGGCATTCCATAAATGTTCCTAGAATTAAATATTAATGATACAGTGAAAACAAACAAAAAGAGCTTATAGCTTCAAAGTCCATTTATCAACCATAAATAATAGAAAAATGAAAAAATATGAAACAAAGGAAAAGCAGGCAAAAGCTAAGTACAGTCATTTCTTTTTTCCTAGATATGCAATAGGATTACTTTGATCCACTGCTCTCAGCTGGATTCAAGTTAATATTTCTTTTCTACTCACTATTTTGCTAAGAGCCATGAGATCAGCTTCTTCTTCTTCTTCTTTTTTTTTAAGTTTGAAACACACAGTCTCTTTTTCCTGGAACAGTCTTCTCCTGAAGCAAAAACCCCTTTTTGGAGCAAAGCCTCCCTCCGGGGGTTCTTTGTTTTGCCAGTGCTGAGTTCCTTTGAGATTCTCTCTGGAGCAGGTTTGGAACTAGGACTTCTCCCTTCTTTTGAACAGCTGAGAAGTTGTCTCTCAACTTGGTGTCCCTTGCTGTGCTGGAGGCCTGTGCAGTCAGGTCTCTCTGTCTCGGCTCATTTCAATAAACCACCTCCAGCAAAAGCTGGTTGAATACCTAAGCAGGTTAACTTTATGTTTTAAAGTTAAGATTACTGTGATATAGAACCAATATCTCACATAAAAAGTGAATCACTTTACATATAAGCAAGTCGACTTCTTCACAAGTGATGCAGGCATAAGACTCAACTTCAGTGGTTTAAGTAGAGAATGAATCCAATGAAAGTAAACTGTTAAGATTTGGAAAGGATTTTCAGACCAACTGCCTATCTAATAAAGAAATTTTACTATAATAAACTGAGCATTAGTTGTCCAGAATGAAAATCTTTAATACTTTGAAAGAATAGCTTGGTTTTGTGTTGGACAGCTCTATTAACAGAGCTGCCTTAAATTATACGAAAATCTACTTCTCTTGAAATTTTATTATTCATTATTTTAAATAACATTTACTGACTCTGTGCTCAATTCACAGGCACTGTCCTAGATGCTAAAATTTCTACTCATTTATCTACAAAAACAATATGCAATAACTCCACTCAATTGTCTGCGTTGTGAGCTGGGAGGTCTGAAAATGAAGTTAGAGTGACAGAAGGTGGAGATACCATTGGTGAGAAAATTGAATAATTAGCACATGATGGAAATAGAAAACCATAGAACAGTACATCAAAAAATAATAGGAGTGGAGAAAACATTGGGTGTGGGTGGCCATGGCTTGGGTTGGGTGTGAACTGGATGGTGAAAAGCAGATGTAATAAGCAAAATAAATGATCACAAAAGTTACAGATAAGCTACAAAAGCAAAATATATGTTGCAATGGAAAGTGAAATAAATCTCTACATAATTATAGATCTTCAAATACAAACATTTCATCACCTTTCTCTATCTCTGCTTTTCACAAGATAATCATTTTCCATTTGTTTTGTAGAGTTTGACCTACAGAATATCTTCTGTCACTGCCTCATCCCCTCACTCTCCCAACCAGCACATATTATGGATGTTGGTGGAATTTCAATATAGCAAGAGCAGCAGGGTAGAGACAGTGTACCATGTGTCGGCCCCACCAAGACTGCCTTTTCCAATGATCATGCAGCTTTGCTTGATCTATTCACTTATCTTCCCTGTTCCCTTTCATTATAGAAATAGATACAGATAAAATGTCCTTATTGTCACCAAGGAGGAGTAGCTTTAATAGATAGGAATTACTTTAATCCAATTCCTATCAGAAAAAAAAAAATAGTGTTTTAAAACCAATATCATCATTTGTGGTAAAATTTACCTCCTAAATGCTGGATAACCCCCTAGAGACATGAAAACATATCAGCGTATTACCTAAATTTATCCATTATCTATATTTATCTTATTGTCTATCTTAATCTAATGCCTAACTAAAGATACCCTCCTAATCCTGCTCCTTTCATATAGAACCTCAAGCACATACAAACTTATTAAAACTATGTCTGTTTCTATAATTATGTTTTATTGTCCTTTCTTCAATTTCTCACCCTCCCCAGCCCACTTTTCTCTCAATCTACTCCATTCAAACCATTCCAATGAACCATTTTCACTGAGGTCATGAATAACACAGTTGAATTCCTCTTGCTTTTCTTTCATTTAAACTTAATTCAATTTAAAGGTAATAAATACCAATGCCACAACATTAAAAAAATGCAAAAGAGATCTAAAATGAAGTTCCCTCCCTACCTTTAACCCTACAACTCCACTCTCCTCCCTAAAGTAAATTGTTATGCAGTTTGTAAGTATGCATCTAGAATATTTATACATATACAAGCATATAAGCATTTCTTTTTACATTTTTTCTTCAAATGTCAAGATTTATGACATTTGCATTCTATTCTGTATCTGCCACATTTGTTTGACTATTAGTTCTGCAATCCTGATACTTAGTCTTCCAATTGTGGCCCTACAATGACGGCCTTACAGTTCTAGTGTCTTAGTCTCACATTCCTACTGCATTTCACCAGATCTTTCACTCTAGCTTTTTTATTCATTTCTTGATTGCCTGAATATCAACCTCTAGCAGCGTCTTCAAGAAGACCTCATGGTAATTATATCATCTGAGCTTGTGCATGTTCAAGAATGTTTATTGCTTTTACCTTAGAAAACAGAGGCGGCTCTGCTACATTCTAGTGCTCAATATTGCCACAGAGAAGTCTGATTATGATCTCAACCATCAGAAAATATAGAAGGACTTAGGCCAGACTGCAAAAAACAACAACTATTGATATCCACATGCATTTGGGAATACAGACTCTCTGTGGGATTGTTTTTGTTGTAATATTTACTCTTATAGCATGCACCCATGAAAATTGGCATATATTAAATACATCATTCAATGCCGAATAGCAAATGTTAAGCAATGAGTACTCAAGCATTATACCTTTAACACTAAATTTTCTTTTTTCCATTCCATATGGGATTCTTGCTGCTAAATAGAGTGATGTATAACTTGGGATTTCTGTCACAAAGATTTCATAAGAAGCCCGTCCTATGTGCACTGAGTCTGCCCTGAACCAAGCTATGTCTCTGCCTTAGATAAGGAAACATTTTTCTTCCGCTGAAAGTCAGAGATTGTTAAACATTTCTAACATCTGTCAATTTTATTTCCTTCCCAAAGTCATATGCTGCATTACTTTGTTTTGTTTTAGAGAGTCAGTAGAGATCTTTCCTTCAATCACTAAGGAGGTTGTTTGGTATTCTAGCATCTTCAAAACATATGTGTGAAAAATGTTCCTTCAATGCCAATGGAGTCACTGTTCTTCTGGACATAATTATTGGATAGCTAACAAATATTCTCTGATGAGATCTCAGTCAGTTGTAAAATCTTTAGTGAGACTTTTCTTAATGATGTAACCTAATTTTACTGAGTACTAAGTGTCTGGCATTGTACTAAGCTCTTTAACACATTTTGTAGTTGAATGTGTTAGCACATTTAATCCCAATGACAAAACTAGGGTAGATACCGTCAGTACATTTTACAGAGGAAGAAATTGAGTTCCAGAAAGGTTAAGTAACTCACCTAAGATCACACAGCTGAAGAGGGGCAGAGCCATAATTTGAAGCCAGGGATTCTGAATCCAGAACCCAAGCACTTTACCACTATTGTTAACACAGACACTCAGCCAATATCTGGAACAATAATAGTATCTACATTACATAGTATCTTTACATAGTATCTACATTTGACATCACCGAGAGATGGATGTTTTGCCTTATCATTAGGGCCACAGATTTCCTTATTCTGGCTCATATTAACAACATTAAAACAATGGTTAATCCAATATAATTGGAGCACTGTAGTCAAAACAGTTTTTTAGTGTTGGCAGTTGTTCGAATTTTTTGCTGTTCAATCCATTGTTTAGTATTAATATTAAATGTAATATGTCTCTAGAGAGAGCATAATATTGATAGCTCTAGAGAGATTGTTAAGGAATAAAAGGTGGACACACACACACACACACACACACACACACACACACACCACTACATGTGCAGACTTTTGAGAATGGTGCTATAAATTACAGATCTGTGTGAGGCTCTTTTTATGTTCCAGATAATGTAGAAGGCAGGACCGGGCCTGCGACCTGATTGTTTACTCACTTTGCCTCTCACCTGTGCTCTTTGGGAAACAATACTAACAGTATCATTATCACATTCTCATGCTTTTCAACTTAGAGCATGATAAAGTTGCAGTGGGTACAATTTCTTCTGGAAGAATAAAACTTGTGCCTCTTCTCTAGTAATTTGCAAAAATGAATAAAAGCAAAACAAAACAGAGAAAAAGACTTGAATGAGTTGCTCTGAAAAATGTGCTGCAACAGAGACAAACTTAAAGAAAAAAGCATTGTTATCAGCAAAAGATAACACATTTGAATAAATATTTATGTATGTTTTCATAGTTTTCTGGCTTATGCTCCTTCACGTACCTTGCAGGCAGTTAAAGAAACAACTATAAATCATAAATAAGGAATAAAATGAACTCCATGAAAGTCTCTGATTACTCTATTACTGAAATCCAGCTTAGCAAATCATTTCCTTTCCTTCCAAGTATACTTCTATAAACAATCCAAAACAAACCTGTATGATTTATAGAATGCATTTAATGTAAATGAAAGTAAGACCATGCACAGAACTGGCAAGAAATTAATTCATATTTCCCTCTGGCAAAAAGAGAAAAAGAAGTGTATTGGGAAAACAACATATTCTTTAGGAGAAACACCATGAAAGAATTTCAAATAACTTGATATAAATGACATAGGGTGTTTTTGTGGAGTATGAACCAAACTGGAAACTTGTAGACTGAGCATTTTAATATTTTCTCCTACCACTGACTATTACATAACAAAGAAACATCATTTTACTCTGATTTCTTTAATAATAAAAGTGATTAAATGAGCATGACCCAGACTAGCAGAAGGAATGACAAAACTAATCTACCAGAAACTAAAATGTCTGGTTTTGACTGAGAAGTATATTTTGAAAATCATCCATTAGAACTATGGAGCTTTCATATTGTAATTGGAACCCCGAAATATCATACAGTAGAGTACAATTTTTTCCTTCATCCATATATATTTGGTCAAAAACATGATTTTTAAATTCCTCTTTCTCTTAGGAAATCTGGACCCCCATACTCCCTTATGTTGGAGAGTTTTCTAGACATTTTTATTGCTGTACAATTCTCCTACAACTAACCTACACACATCTCATCCATTTTGGATATTCACTCTCCAAATTTAATACAAAAAAAAAAAGTCAAGTGATTTGTAAATCATAACTCTGGATTATAACTTTATAAAGACTTGATCTAGTATTAATTAAAGATTATATGTAACTTTAATTATGTTCAAAATGCATAAGAACACCTGATAATGCGAGATGATCCTCATGCTTCATATTGTAAAAATATAATTTGAAATAAATTCCAGTTATTGCCAAAAATATATTTTTTAAGTAACTGGATATGGGCTCTATTTTTGAAAAAGAAGTTGAGACTTCCCAAGTGAGTTCACAGCAAGGTGGAAACTAATATCTATTTTTCTCAAATGTGTTAGACAAGGCCACCAGAAACTATGTTAGGGACTAAAATTAGCCATTGTAATAAAGCATAAGGCAATACTGTTAGGTGCTGTCACTATGTTCCAATATATAATATGCTTTGATGGAATTCAGTAGTTTTTATAAGTTGAAGTCATTCAAACAACTGTTTTTTTTTTTCTTTGTCTATATGTATGATGCTAAACAAACAGTTTTCTAGCTTTAACACTTTCTAAGTAAGTGTTTTGGTATAATGCAGGCACATTCTTTATGCAATTATTATATACGCTCAAACATATAGTATAAAGTGTATATTATTGTATACTTAATATGTCATGTGCTTTTCAACTAAATTTAAGGCAGTTTTATACACGAGAATTAATGAATATCCCTTTAATTAAAACAACGTGAAGGCATGATCAGTTAGTCAAAACAACTATATACCAGACTATTTCAAATCACAATAGCAAGCTTAATTTATTGCACAACAGAGGCAAAGAAGAATGCACAGTAAGGAATAATTCTAAAGTCCCACATCAAAATAACTGAAATTAACTTTATCGCTGGAGTGGCTATGGGAGAAAATATTACCATTCATGTTCTCTCTGGAGATTTTTAAAACAATAAATACACTCATCTGTTGAATTTAGCATTGGTCTTATCTGGAAATTAAATAGTCATAAGTTCATGCTTCTAATTCTCTGGTAGTTAAAATTACAGTATTATTTGATTAATGATAGACATTATAAACACATCTTATCCACAAATTCCTAACACACCATAGATTTATTGCAAGAGGTTTATGAATGTCTGTGTCCACCGATTTTTTAGACTAAATAAAACGCTCGCTCTCTCTCTCTCTCACACACATACACATTTATATGCAGCTATTTTTTCCAAAATAGCTAGTACTGAGAATTTAACAAAGTTAATTCATAGTACTGCTGCCTCTGGATTCATTTTGTTTGGCCAAGTGGCCTGCAGGAACCTTAAACTGACACTTGTCCCCTCATGCAAGTGCATGCCCTAGATAGCAGCTCACAAAGTCACAAACAAATGTAAGTTTCTGAGATGACTTCCCTAAGAGCTCTTGTGATCAACAGTGTCTCCTGCCCCCCAGTGCCCACATGCCTTATGGACCCCTTATATAAAAGTCCTTAGGTTGAGGGGGCAGTGTACCAAAACCCAGCTCTTTTGGTTTGAATTGACCAATGTGGCCCTACCCCAGGCACCCCAAAGCACTCTGCTCAGAGACCTTAATAAAGGTGTGTGCCCCAAGACCTGTCTCTCTCTATCTGCACGCTGCCTTGATCTCCCGTCTGGCCCCTCTAGGTGTGCCATGTACTTCCTCTAGGACCTGTGAGTAATACACTTCTCTATTTCAATTTCTCTTGAGGTCTGTTTCTGAACCACGACTCACCATCCACCATCCTGTGCTCCACTTGACAAATGCTAATTTAATGAAGTCACAACAGCTAGCCATTATTGTGTTGAATAACATACAAGTTCAATAAACATGTCTGACAAATTCAGTGCTCCCACATTCCATGGGCTCCCCTACATTTCCCAACCTCCACTGCAGATGGGTTAGTGCTATGTGGCTAGACTTGGCCAGCGAACCATAAGATGGAGTGACATGGGTTACTTCAAAGCATGCCAAGGAAGATAGGAGACTTGACACATACTCCATTCCTCACTGCCCCTCCTGCAATGACCTGAGAGTCTATGTTTCTACAAATACGACCATAACATGTAAGAGGATCACCTGACCCATACTGGTCTCTATATGACGAGAAAATAACCATCTGATATCAAGCAGTGAAGATTTCAGGTTTGTTTGCTGCATCAACTAGTGTTAATTATGCTGAATGATGCTAAGTGAAATAAGTCAGTCACAAAGGACAAACATTGTATGATTCTACTTATGTGAAGTACATAGAGTAATCAGTTTCATAAAGAGAGAGAGAGTAGAATAGTGGTTGCCAGGAACTGGGGGCAGGAGGGAATGGGAGATTGTTATTTCTTGGGTATAGAGTTCCATTTTTGCAAGATAAAAAGAAAGTTATGGAGATTGATATACAACAATGTGAAATTACTTAACACTATTGAACTGTACACTTAAAATGGTTAAAATGGTAAATTTTATGTTATGTGTATTTTAGCACAATTAAAAATAAAAGCAAAGAAGGAAAAAATTAAGGTATCAGAGTGATAATTTATTCTGTTTTGGTTAAAAAAAAAATCTCAGAAAAACTAAGCCACAGTTGCACAGAACTACAAGGTGATTCCCTCAGGAGCCTTCCAAAGAGTTTTGAACTGAAGCCATATAACTAGAATAAGAATAGAACAGCTTTACCAAAAATGACTGTCTAGGTCCATTTGATGTCTGAACGAAAAAGTGCTTCTTGGCTAAATATTCCATTTTTGGAAATCAAAATGTCCTTTAGCGAGTTAAAAACTCTGAGAAATCTTGTAGACAGAGAGAGATAGAGGGGGAAAAAAAAAAAAAAAAAAAACCACTTCTGGTTTGTGCAAGACACCCTTTCTTAATCATTTAGCTAATTAATTAAAAAACTTTCCATAATACCTATTAATATCTGAAATAAATATATTTCTTTTCAAAACGCTGGAATAGCATCTCCAAGGAGACATGTTTAACTATTGTCTGTTTACAAAGTGTCTCATTTTTTTTTACACAAATTTATAATTGTGCCTTGAAGTGAAAACTGTTATTTGTCATGATCAGGCCTAAGCCACCATCACAGGAGTAGAGCTAAAAGTTGTACCTGGCAGATAAACACATGTTTAAACACACAGATAAGCCCGCACATGAGCACACACAAATACACAAAACAGCCAACATTTAATTGAGTACTTACTATGGGCTGGACATTATGTTAATATATGTACCTTATCTTATTTAATCATTACAACAGCCCTACGACAAAGTGTTATTATTACCAGGATTTTAGGATGAGAAAACTGAGCTTCCAAGAGTTTAAGAAACTTGCCCAAGTTCACATGATTAGCAAACGAGTACAGTTCAGTTTAAACCAGAGCTATAAGACTCCAGCATCAAGCCCTAAACCCTTATTTCATATAGATCACTTTCTGATATGTATAGATCTGAATCTATCAAGTACTTCATTCATCTGGAGGGGAAACAGAAACAAACTAGCAACAACAAAAACAAAAATATAACCCACAACACAAAAAAAACAAAGTGTGGATATCCAAGTTTCCTAAAACTACAATTTTTATTTTATACATTTCAAAAGTTAGTTAACAGGCTGTATGGATCTAAAAGTTGGAGAGAAATACAAGCGTTTTTTTTTGTTTTTTTTTTTTTTTAAGGGTCCTGTTTACACATAGGGCATGAAATAGAAGACTATTGAGTTAAGGGCCAGGCTAAGAACTGGGAGACAGTTGTAGTCCTGATGCTGCCCTTATCTAACTAGCCCTTACCTTGGCAACATCCATCAATCTTATCACGCTTCAGTTTCCTTATTTGAAAAATGTGAAGAGAGGCCAAACTAGCTGATTTCTAATGTCTTTTCCAAGACCCAAACTTAGTACAAGTCTATGAAGTACTTAGCGGAAAAACAGGGGAAGAGGGTTTCTACAACATGATGGAAAATGTATCCACCTTAAATTTGATACAAATCAACTCTCTCAACAGAGACAAGCTACCCCGTTGTTGCACTTGCTGATGCATCATTTATTTTATTTTATTTTAATAAAAGTTCATGCATATAGATGAATGCAGGGGACAAAACAGCTCTCTAAGGAGAAGGCCGCAGAGTTTGGAGGAAGTTCATTTTTCTGTTACCTCTTTGTAGTTTTTGTGCTATTGATGCCTAAAATTCAGCTTGAAAAACAATTATCTCTCGATCCAGATTCCTGTTTCCTCTACGGCTGGCTGATAGGATGCTGATAAGTTTTCCCACCCTTGGAAATAGAAGACAAGAGTGGGAACAGCCCTGGATATGGAAGCCAAAGTATAGGAGTCAGAAAGAGACACAGTCAGGTCCTAGCCAGCCTCTTATTTCTGAGTTTCATCTGGAGTCATTATGCATAGTAGAAAACCAATAGAAATGACATATATACATATACATATACATATACATATACATATACATATACATATACATATACATATACATATACATATACATATATATATATTTTTTTTTTTTCCTTGTCACCTCTGCACCGGTCTTGCTGATGTTAATGGGAGTAAGAGAGAAAAAGAACTGCTGAGATAGATAGGTCATACCCTTATACTGCCACAAGGTTTTCCACTGAGGTAACAGGTTCAAAGACAGGCACACAAAAAGAAAGACAGGCTCACAAAAAGAAAAACCATATGAGACATTACGTGTTACACAAAGTAACTGCCATTGCATAGGAGTTTAAGCAGCCAGCTTAAGCTTCTGGCCCCAGAACACCTTTGTATACTTAAAAAAAATAAAATAAAATAAAAGAAAGTACCAACCTAAGTAGCCTTGGCTGGAAAAAAATATCATTACTGTACATAAGTAACTGTCATAGAGTAGATGAATGTTTCCAGAGTCTCCTTTACTCTCAAAATGTCATTGTAAATATTAGTCCTATTTATTGTTTTTCCCAAGTTTCTGCTGGATGACATTTGGCCATTTTTGTGCCTCTCAGTAGAAGTATATCCTTACTACGTCATGGGGGGTGTGTGTGTGAGGGGGAGCTGTAATAATTCATTTCTTTTATTATTTTAAATTTATTTTTCAGTTACAGTTGACATACAATATTATATTAGTTTCAGCTGTAGAACATAATGATTGGAATGGATATTCAAGTAACTTACGAAGTGATCATCCTGATAAATCCAGTACTCATCTGACACTATGCATAGTTATTACAATATTAGTGACTATATTCCCTATACTGTACTTTACAACCCTGTGGCTATTTTAATAACTGATAATTTTTACTTCTGTAGGGATTCCTTTCTTGAGTTGCTAGTCTCTGTATTATTCTCGCTCTCTCTCCTTTCTTCCATTCAAACACTTCAACCCGAACTCTGCCCAGTCCTGGTTTTGCTACCGAGCTTTTGTCACTACTGTAGAATGAATACCTGAGCCTTCATGCTTTCATAATTATAAATCATGTCATGTCCGATGATCTTTGTTCTCCTGTAGTTACAAACCAACTGCTGTCCACTTATCTAAATAAGCTTGTCTTTGGTCACTGTTCAACTCTCTGAAGCTCATATTATCATCACATTAGTCAGTCGGAAGATTTATAAGTCAAGAAGCCAGTGAAGTCAGCTAGGATTTTTGTTTTTGTTATTTTTATCATTTTCCCCTCCACTGTCTCACATCAGACATGGGAATTTACATCAGAAAAAGAAACTTTTCAAACAGGTAGCAAGCATTCCTAAACAGTAGACCCACGGTATCCTTCTTGTCAACCTTTATAGTGCATTCTCTCCTTTTCTCCTTTCACTTGACATAGTCTTTAAATAATTTCACACTGTTGTTTTTTCATAAATCAGCCATGAGAAACAGGCTCAGGGTTTAAAGTATCCCTCACATAGCAGGAGATTAATATGTTCTGGGATAAA
The DNA here is from genome assembly GCF_036562045.2 of Rhinolophus sinicus. Classification (NCBI taxonomy): domain Eukaryota; kingdom Metazoa; phylum Chordata; class Mammalia; order Chiroptera; family Rhinolophidae; genus Rhinolophus; species Rhinolophus sinicus. The sequence continues at coordinate 74,555,788 of NC_133753.1, forward strand.
GGAAAGTTCCAAAGACCCAGAAGACACCAATAAGTCATTTCTAAAACACAAGTCTTCAGATTATATGAGACATTCACCACTCTTTCTTCAAACCCAGGCTTGTTTCTTTCATGAGGATGCTCTCAAGAACTAGCTTCTTAAGTTAGACAAGAAAAATTTGAGAGTGAAATATCAAACTCTTCAATGAAGAAGGATCCAATACTTAATACTATCTCACTTTAGTCCAGTTAAGAAGATTTGGGCAAGGCTGAACCAACATGGACAATTACTGTGGCTCTTTTAATTATTATGACCATGAGTTAGTTGGTAAACTCTTCTGGCCTCTATGGCTTCACCTATTTTATGAAGTTTATAATTCCAAAATGTCACGTCCCAGGGAAAGGGTATAATCCAAGGGAGAGAAATAGACCATCACCAACTTTACAGACTAGGTACGCTTTATCAAGTGTTTTTAATGTATAATTATGCTTCTGTGCATATGTCTATGTCTTGCAATGTGCAGAGTTACTATAACTGGAATTGTACTGTATGCCTATATAGATATTGACCAAAGAAAATAAATTTTCCCACCTATATCCCATTCAAGGACGCCATTCTTTGGTGGTACAGGAAAGGACTCTGAGGGAGTAGAGTCAAAAGCAGAAATGAGACTCATCCATTTAACACTGCTTTGTATAGATAAAGACAACGTCTTCCAGATAACTACTTCACAAAAAATGCTTTGAAATAAGTTAACCGAAAAATAAAACGAGGTTAATAAATGAAATGGAATGAAAAGAAAAAGGAAGAATAAAAGATCAAAAGAATATCGAATGTAAGGGGAAAAGTAATAGAATAAAAAGAAACAAAGAAAGAAGAGAAGGAAGAAGAAAGGTAGGAAAAAAAGAAGAGAACGTGTCTCTACAAGTCTTTCCATGTACCACATGCTAATTAATAATTTTATGAATTTAAAAATATGGCACGATGCTTTATAAAGGCAAACATGTCTATAACAAGAATCAGCTTTGCTTCTTTCAACCTCAATGAGTCTTATCCCTTGGTGGGGCGGGGGTGGGGGAGTACAATACCAATTCTTTTAGAGCCAGAAGTTTTCTCTTCCTTGTCCCTTTGGCCGGTGGAGCCAGCAACTGCAATCCCACACAAAGGTCATCAAAGCAGAGAAACTACCGTGTGACGCCTTCTGTAGAACGTTAGAAAATTTCTGTGGAGGGTTTGAATCTCTCTGTGCTCACAGTCAGCATACACAAGCTATTTGTAGAATTAGTGGTAAGCCTAGAAAAGTAAAGGGATTGTTGGAGAGACTTAGATGGCCTTTAGGAATAGCACGGTACTGCCATAGTCAAGTTCTTCTACAAACAGAATGGACATCTTTAATCTAATTTGTTCACTTCAAGATATGCTCAGATTATCTAATTTCTAAATGCTCAGTTCAGTCATAAAATACCTACTCTCAAAGTGCTGAAAAGTGAAAAAGAAGGTTGTTTTAATTGAAAATTTCATAATTTCAGCATTTCCAAGATTATTAGTATTTTGACAAATAGCATGTGTATACTGAGTGTGACTGCAGAGGGATTAGAGTTCTAAATTGCTATTATTTACCCATGTGGTGCTTTACCTAACATGTAATAAATTCCCAATAAATGCTATTTGTTAGTATATCACACTATGCCCAGCTCCAAAAACTGGAGCAATTGGAAGAATTTTTTTAAATGTGCATAGTTAGTAATTGACACACATAACTAGAAAATAAAAAGCAAATGAAAGCTAATCTAATATTTGGGTCATATTTATGATTTGTAAAGTTTTATACAAGGTTCTATCTAGCATTACACAATGACTAAGAATACAAACTTGATATCAGATACAGCTAGATGTGAAAACAGCCCTACCACTAGTTATGCACCATGAGTATGTTAAATTTCAATTCTCCAGGGTTTTTCCTTTCTAGCTATAAACTGAGAATAATTATACGATATAGCAGTACTTAATTGTGTAAATGTTAAATTAGACTATTTATGTAAGATCCTCAGTTTAATATCTTTTATATGGTAAAAGCTCATTAAATATTATGTAATCTTATTTTATTATTCCTTTGCTCCCTTTCCCTTGTCTTTGTTTAACTTAGTAATGATATATCTTATCATTATGCTTTAGAAAAATAAAAGAAAATTCTAATGAAGTCTGGAATAGATACTTTTGACAGTCTTCATATTAATAAGCTCTTGAGTTCATCAGGCAAGTCTGACAGAGGTTTTCCATTTCTTCAAAGCATGCTGTGGGAACCACAGAAAGCTGTCATGAAATTTCAACAATATAAAAGACATAACCAAAACTGAAAACCTTTAACTTTGGGAGAAAGTATTAATATCATCTTAGAGTTTGCACTGAAGAGACAATACAGTCAAGGGTACCGCTTTGGATTCAGATAGGCTGAGTTTTAAATCTCTATTTCACCACCAGATACATGGCCTTGGAACATTATCTAAACCTATTCTCCAGCTGACACAGTAAGGCAGAGCTGTTGGAGAAGGCTGACATTGTAACTTGACTGCCACGGCCTCTCATTGTTCTTATTGAGTTTCTATAAATTTTGTTAAACAAATGCTTCCAAATTTACTGTGCTCAACCTTCAGGAGACTTTAAATGATCACCTTTGCTAATTTTGACCAGCTTAAAAGAAGTTTATCTGGGAGAGGACTTTCTCTGAGCACCTCATACCATTATTCTGGAAGTCAACCTCCAAATCTGTCCATTTTTGTGACATATTTTGATGTTATGTTGACAGGTACATACAAGTTAATGATAGCTATATTTTCTTGTTGTTTCTTTAAATATTATATACAATACTGCTTCATTCTTGTATTGTTTTTCATCTAAGGTCTATTTTGTTAGATATAAATGTTGCTATATTACTTTATTTTGGCTAATATATTAGTGATAATTCTTTTTTATCACTTTATTTTAGCCTTTTTCATACTTCATGTTTTTAATTTCCTTTCCTTTAAACCCTTTTGATCTTTTGATTGTAAGAATTTTTATTAATTATTTTCCTCTCTCCTGTTTTGGAAATTTTATAATCTAATTATATGCTTTTCAGTGATCCTTTAAAACAGAATACATAGTTAACCATGAATTAATCTAGCATGTATCTATCCTCCTTCTGAATGCCATAAGGAACCCTGTCAGGGTCTAACCCTTCATTGAACAAGCCCATTTCTGATCCTGTTATTGCTGATAGATATTAGAGTTCTATTTAAAAGTATTTTGATTCGTTTTGATGTTTTAATCAAAACATCAAAAATGTTTTCATTAGTATTCTTATTTTATAGCATATGGCTAATTAAATTTACTATTTTTATCAAATATCATGTTTTATTGTTTCTTTATAAGTCCTTGCATTTAAATAGCAATTTTATCATCTATAGTAGATAAAATCTAGTAATTTTTTGTGTTAAAAATCTGTTTTCAACCACTTTATATTATATTTACATATGCATAAGTCCTGGAATAAAACTCTCAAATTTTCAAAGTTGAATTTGGCTTGAAATGATCTAACATGTTCAAAAAGGTATGTCTCTGTTTAAATGCCAAAATTATAATATATGGCATAGAAATTTATAAATGGCTACAGAAGTTTATTTTCCCTTAGAACGTATTATTTATAGCTCATGATTCTTTAGACCTAAACTCTAGTTTGTTGATTGTTATAAAAATGTACAATTGTAGCATTTTTTTGAATCCATTCACCAAAAGAGAATTCCCTGGATGCTCTACTGGGGATATGTGCAAGTCTGAATAAAATTTGTTTTCCGTATCAAATATCTGGAAAGGTCCTTGGTTTACCTCCAAAATAGAATGATTGTTTAACTAAACATAAAAAAAAAAAAAAATGGTGAAAGTTATTTCCCCTAAACATGTTGAAAATTGATATCATTGCCTTCTGTTATCTATTGAAGTTAGTGGACCGTCCCCAGTTGGCCTAATTGACTTTTCCATCCTTTCTCTATATAACTCTGTACTCCAATACAGTAATCACTAGTTACATGTGGCTGGTTAAATTTACATTATAATTAATTAAAATATTCTTTAAAAATAAAAATAAAAAACTTTATTAAGTGCACTAGTCACATGTCAAGTACTCAATAACCATATGGTGCTAGTGGCTATTATACTAGACTGCAAAGATGTAATATTTCTATCATTGTAGAAAGTGCTATTAGCACTGCTCTACGAGCATTTGAATTTTTTCTTTATCTTTGATATCCTTTAATTTCACTGTAATTGTGTCTAGTGTAGATTTATATTTATTTATCTTGGGTTTTTATATAAAATTTTCTGAGGAACACATATCTTTAAATCTTGAACGTTGTGAAAGTTTATTTTTAAAGAGTGCATATACAAATTTTTCTTCATCTTCCTCCTTTGAAACTCCTTTTGTATATATATAGGAACATCTCAATCTACAATTCTAATTTTATAAACGGCTTTTTTCCCACTTTTTTACACTACGCTAAAATCGGGTAAAACAATGAGTTAGACATAAACTCTGGTTCATAGTTTATCCTTTATATTGATTTTTGAAGTTTCAAATACTGCACTTTTTATTTCCAAGAGTTACAGTAATATTTCTCTCCAACTCTATTATTTTATTTTTGTGTTTTTGTTTTAAAATGTTTTAAAATAGATATTATTAAATTATTTATCTATTTTTAACATTCTAAAATAATTATTTTAAAGACTTTGTCAAACTATCGTGAGTTAATTTCATCAGAAGTAAAATCACTTTCTAATTGTTTACTTTCTTCCATGTCATTATAAGGATTACATGTGTTTATAGACTATGTTCAATTTAGATTTTTGGGTTACAGTCATTTTAAGTGGGATTTTTTTGGGGGGGTTCAATAATGTATTTAGATAAAACCACAATAATGTTCAGTAATAAGTTATCTCAAATCTGGGTGACTTAAAACTGCAATCATTTATTCTCTTCATTGATATACCAGTCAACAGTGGGGGACTGGGATATAAAAAGTGTTTGGCTGTGCTTGGTTCCAGGTGTACTTTACATTTCTTTTATCCTCATATTTTCATGGCTATGAATGAAGGGAGATAGCCCAACCTTAAAAGTACAGTTCATGCTTCTGCTTTTATCACATCTGCTAATATCCCCTTGGTCTAAGAATATCACATACCTCAGCCCAACCTATGGGATGTGAAGGAATATGCTTCTTATGTGGAGGGAGGGAGGAAATAAATATTTTTGAAGAACAAACTAATGGACCAGTTTATTTTGTTCTTTTTGTTTCCCTTTTCCTCTGGATCTGTAGTTCTGTGATGGCTTTTGCCTGATATGCTGGGCCCCTCGCCTACATTCAACTTTTAAAATGGCTTTTTGGGATGCGTGCTCTAGGTAATATTGGTAATTTCAGCACAGGTCAGTGAGCCAATGAATAGTTTGAATCAGTTCCTCATCCTGAGGCTCTGTCTTTCTCTTCCTGCCTCGCTAAGCCCAAAACTTCCTATAAATCAATAACCCAAAGCAGTAAGTCAGAAAATTTTCAGCCTCCTTTAGTAAGCAGAGGCACATCCAGGTTCCCGACTTTACTTACTGTGGCACATTTGGTAGCTATTAAAGTTCCAGATACTGCTGCCTACATCTGTCCTGAAGACCAGAAGACCCAAACTTTACCCTAATTCACCATCATATACAGCTGTTTTATTTCATATACAGTGAATTGTGTATAATACATGCCCTTCTGGTTATGTCTTTAATGTTTCATCTAGTATTACTGTGTATCTAAAGAATAGAGGAAGGGAATTGTATTTAAGATGAACTACTTTGTCATCCTCGTTAAAATTCTCCAACTTTTAAAAACCTTAATCTTTTAGCGTAACAATCTCAAGATCCACCCATGCTGTCTCAAATGGCACGATTTCATCTTTTCTTATGATAGAATAGTGTATAGTCTGCCATGGTGTATATATACCACATCTTCTTTATCCAATCATCTATTGAAGGACACTTTGGTTTCCATGTCCTGGCCACCGTAAATAAAGCTGCAATGACTATCAGGGTACATATATCTTTACAGATAAATGTTTTCATATTTTTTGGATAGATACCCAGGAGAGTGATTGCTGGGTGTCACCCCAATAAACTTTAATTAAAAAAAGAAACAGAACAGAAATCATCAGAGTGCATTTCATAACATAAGGAAAAAAGAAAAACCCGAATTTCACTTGATTTACCACTCGTAAAATCACTCTAATATAGAGATGTTCATTTGGGAGGGCATGCTTACTAAACTGGGAGAATCTGACACTAATAAAACCAAGTGATTGTGCAGGGCGATCTGAGACATTTATAATGTCCCCATAGGATTTGGCTTCACCCCAACACAATGACATCCCTCCTGGTAGGCTTATTCTCCTATTCTTAGTTGAAAAGTATATTCTAGAGCCTAAAATAGTATTTCTCAATATGTAGCCTTTAATAGTATTTAGAATTCTGCATCTTAATTTTAATAATAATCATGCAAGTTAATATAAACATATTCTGAATTATCCAAATATGTATTTTGTAATTAAATACTGCCATGTAACATAATTTCACTGCCTATGTTTGTATGTGTGTATATAGTTGTATACATGTGCCAAAGGAAGGCCAAATGAGGTTGAGGCTTGGTGTATGAACTAAATTTTCAAAGTAATTTAAATAGAATTTGTAGAAAAATCAAGGCATCAGAAGTCATATGGTTTTATCGACATAGCAACATCAAAAGGACCCACACATAGAATTAATCCTGTTCTTGTAATTACCAGTAGTTCATTAACAGTCAAAAATAAAAGAGATATTCAATAAATTCCTTCATCATTTCTGCTTCTGACTCTAGCAATAAGCAAATTATAAATTCATCTAATTTCATTTTTAATATCAAAAAGAACTGAGCTATATCTAAACATGAATAAGAATGCTTTACAATGTTATCAAGTGACACATCACTGCAACTACCATTCAAAAATCTCTCAAAGATGGATTTTGGGGTAAGAAAGATGTCTAATTATTCTAAATTATTATTAAAATGCTTAACATTATTAATGTCACCTTGTCATACATGCTTATTCAAATAGTAGTTATCTGAATCAGAATGATTGTAGCCAATTAAAAACCATGGATTAAGAGTTTTTAGTCAAGATGCCAAACTGAGAAGATACAAAGAGCTTCCTTCGCCTCATGATAAATGCATAGATGTACTATTTAAAATATTTGAAAAGTTGGGAAAAAATTATAGCTAAGTTTGAAAGCAAAGAAGAGAAATCTTCAGGTGATGAAAATGATGAAAATCTATTAGTCATGGTGCACCTGGGTTAGTGCACCACAATGCACAGAATGATGGGAAGCGTTCCTAAGCCACAGACTCTGAACATTTTGGATAGGTGGTTGGGCTCACTGTACTCTTCTAGGAGGTAGGGAAATGCTGCCATCCATTGAAAACTGATTGGAAAATCTCTATGCAAAAGACCAAGTCAAAACCTCAACCAAAATGCTTGTGCTAAGACATAGAGAGACATAGAATCATCTATAAAACTCTGATGTTACACTGCCCGATAGTACAGTTTCTGAACACATACTGTCAACTTCAGATTATTGATAGTTATAGAATATTTCACCAAACAAAAGAAGACATGGAGCATGTTTTAAGATAAACAGTATTCTAGACCATAAAACAAGTCTCAGTCAATATAAAAGGATTTGAAATACACAAAATATATTTTCTGACAACAATGGGTGAAATCAGAAATTTCATCAAAAACACATATGAAGAATTCTCAAATCTTTGAAAAGTAAATAACTCAATTCTGTATAATAAATAGGTCTAAGAAATAATCAAAATGGGACATAAGAAGTACTTTGAACTACACAAAAATAAGAAGGCATTAAAACTGTGAGAAGTTGGCATTAGTAGCACTGTAGGGAAGATAGTTCTCAGACCAATTATCTTAGCTTCCACCTTAAGAAATTAGGAAAATAGATGAAACCCAAAATAAACAGAAGAAAGGGAATAATGAACAATTAAGGTACAAATAAGTGAAAGAGAAAACAGCAAAACAATAAAGGACATTGATGAAACCAAAAGCTGGTTATTTGAGTAGGTCAAGAAAATAGCTAAACCTTGAACTAGACAGAGCAGGGGGAAAAAAGGGGGACACAAATTGCCAATATCAGAAATGAGATCAATAACATCACTATAGATTTTGCAGATATTTAAATAATAACAAGGGTATATTATATGCTACTTCCTGCCAATAAATTTTAAAAGTTGGCTAAAGTGAGTATATCCCATGAAAGACACAAACTACCAAAACTCACTCAAGAAGAAATAAATCATATGAATACTAAAATTGAATTTATAGTTTAAAAGTTTCTGAGGAGGAAACTCTAGTCCCAGACAGCATCACTGATGAATTTTATTAAATAGCTAGAAAATAAATTTTACATATACTCTTCCAAAAAAGTGAAAAGGATGGAGTATTTCCAAACTTACTCTATAAGGCCAGCATTACTCAGATACTAAAATCAGACAAAGACATTACATGAAAACTATATATCAATATCCCTCTTGAACATAGATGAAAATGTTCTTGAAAGAAATTTAGCAAATCAACTTAAACAATATATGAAAAGTATAATATATTATGATTTTATGAGTTTTCTATTGCTGTATAGTAAATTAGCACAAGCTAGTAACCTGAAACAATACATATTTATTATCTCACAGTATCTGTAAGTCAGGGGTCCAGACATGGGTTAGCTGGGTCCTCTGCTCAAGGTGTCACAGGCAGGCATGCATACATACATATAAACAGTAAGGCACATCCTTAACCTGATAAAAGATATTTATTAAAACTTTAAAGTAATCTTTGTACACACTGATGAAGCATTAGAAGCATTTTTATTAAAGTTGGGTACAAGACAGATATGTCCATCTCCACTATTAATATTCAAGAAACTGATAAAGTTGAAAGTACACACTAAGGTAATATTTCTGTTATTATGTCTAATATAACTTCTTTATGGTCAATAACAAAAAATTTTCATCTCTTTTAATTCATGTTGTTAATTCTATTTCTCTTTTGTACAACTTTATTTTTCTTTTTATTTCTCTTTTGTACAACTAATTTTTTGTTTTTATGTCTGTATAAATGCTATGTATATAAATGTTTGCATATATTTCATTAATTATCAAAACTTAAGTCAACACTTAAGATAAATCATTTTTCTCTTAAATATCGTTAGGATAAAGCATTCCCTTCTTAACAAATGCTATACACAGAAACTATTCAAAACAAAATCTCTTCAAAACATCAGTCCCCATAGCTCAAATGACTAAAGCATAAAAAATATTGTAGTTTTAGAAAAAAATTAAAGACTTTAATGGAGAATAAAATACTCTACTTTGTATTAGTTAGTGTAATAGTTAAGATTTTTTTAAAAAAATATCATCCTAGAAGGATCATCTGTAGTGATATTCCCCAGGCTTCTGACTTTTCCATATTTTGTTCAAAATCTGTATCGACAGTTAATATTCAACAAATAATTTAGATGAAGACGTGGAAATAACATTGATAACATTTATGTATATTCTAAAGTTGATGGGGAGAGCTAATGTTAAATGAAGTAAGAATTTTAAAAATATCTTTTAGCTATAATTCTGAGTCTATATCTCAACACTAAAAATAACCAATGTGATTTTTAAATCCTGATAGGATTTACAAAATAACCATTTCGTTAAAATAATCTAAGAAAATGTAATACCTGGATTGAAAGCAGTTCATATGCAAAGGCTTTTAAATGAACTGAACATATGTTCAGTAGTGTCCAATAAGGGTATAGGGTTGAGAAGGACCTAGAAACCACAAATAACAGCTGATCATGTCTTAGCCTGGCAAGAAAAACTTAGAGGGGGATATGGTAGCTTTCATCCTATGTTTGAAGAACTGGCTTAGGTAGTGGGTTTTAAACAATTATATATATATATATATATATATATATATATATATATATATATATATATATATATATATACACACATATATATGTGTGTGTGTGTGTGTGTGTATTTCACAAAACTAAATTATTGACTCATGTATCTTGAAGTTAAAGTAAATCACATTAAATTTCATGCATGTCAACCAATGATTTTTTTCTTTTCTATTCCCTGTCAGACTATGCCATGGATGGAAAGACAATCTTCTGTTTTGACTGAACTGAAATATCAATTCATGTGTAGCATTTATAATGATTAGTAGCTATAATGAGACAATCCATCCTATCTATGAGAAAGGTGTTCTTATCATTAAAGGTGGGAGGAAAAGTCCTCCAATATGACAGTCAGTTAATCCAGATAATTAAACTATCAAATAGTAACTTATCAGGGCCTGATTTTGTGATTAGTTAGTTTGGTTCACATAATTAAATTGCTCATGGGACAATTTGTGAGCGAATTCTCCGGAAAGCTAACCAAATCACCACGTTCCCTGAACTGAGACCCAGGGGCACTAGGATTAGGAAGGGAAGATCACTAGGAAGACCGGAGTGTGAAAAAAGAAGTGCTTAGGGTTTAATGTTGCCAAGTTCAAAGCAAATTTGGTAACCAGAGGAAAATGTCATGAATTGTATGGTTTTGTCAACTAGTTTCCTAACTCATGTCAAACGAAAGACAAAATGATATTTAGGAAAAGATGGAGTGAATCAATGTTCTCTAATTGTTTTCTTCTCTAGATTTTCAAGGCCAGGATACAGCATTCACTTCTTAACAAACAACTCATGACTTTACCATGTTGTCTGTCAAGTAAAGGCCCAGGGTTCAGGACCTGCACTTAGCATCCTGTGACCAGTCATTTTGTTGGGAAAGCAAAGTGGCTAAGAAGAAAGAATGTCATCAGGCTTGAAGTAAGCAATCTACCACACTTAAGTCCCATCTCATTATCTAAAATGATGTTTATTGTGTTACTTATATGATATTATAAGCTTTATTAGTCCCACTTTATCATATAAATTAAGGCAATGTACTGCACAGTCATGCACTGTATAATGATATTTTGGTCAATGACCGACCACATATAAAATGGTGGTCCCATAGGACTATAACGGAGCTGAAAAATTCCTATTGCCTAGTGACATCACAGTCATTGTAATGCAATACAACTCATTACTCACGTGTCTGTGGTGATGCTGGTGTAAACAAACCTTCTGGGTATGCCAGTCATATAAAAGTATACAATTCTATGCAGTATGTAATACTTGATAATAATAACAAACAACTATGTTACTGGTTTATGCATTTACTATCCTATACTTCTATTGTTATTTTAGAGTATACTCTTTCTACTTATAAAAACACGTTTGCTGTGAAACAGTACGCCATATTATGTCAACAGCAGCCTCATATATCTCATGTTTACTCTCTCTTGATTGCATCATTTCCTCTTGTGTTTGATTTGATCTTGTGTTGTTTTACACATTTAGTGGAACCTAAGTGTACAGTGTTTCTAAAGTCTACAGTGCACAGTAATATCCTAGGCCTTCACTTTTACTCACCACTCACTCACTGGCTCACCCAGAGCAACTTTCAGTCCTGCCAGCTCTATTCACGTGAGTGCCCTATAAAGTTGTATCATTTTTGTCTTTTATACCATATTTTTACTGTACCTTTTCTATGTTTAGATACACAAATACTTACCATTGTGCTACAACTGCCTACAGTATTCAGTACAGTAACACACTCCACAGGTTTGTAGCCTGGAAGTAACAGGCTGTACCTTCTAGCCTAGCTATCTAGTGGGCGATACCATCTAGGCCTGTGGAAGTGGGCTTTGGGATGTTCGCACAATGACAAAATAGCCTAATGATGCATTTTTCAGAAGGTATCCCTGTCAAGGGGTGCCTGACTATACTTACATTTTGCTTACTTATTTTTCTAGTTAGATATTATAAATGTTCCTGTGTAGAAAATAACTGTATTCTGAGGCCTGGTAGGTGAATTTGCCCTTTTCTGTTACCTGATTGGAAGACACAAGATGAAAGGAGATTGATTTGAAAGAGGAGATGCACCTGGTATGTAGGAAAAAAAAAAAAAAAAAAAAGTTTTTCTTGTGCTTGCCTTTACTAGCCAGCATGCTATACACAGAACCTATTCAAAACATAAAATCTCCTCAAAACACCAGTCCCCGTAGCCCAAATGACTACAGCATAAAAGATATAGTAGTTCTAGGGAAAAAAAAATTAAAGACTTTAATGGAGAATAAAATACTCTACTTTGTAACACATGAAATAGAGTGTAGATGGGCTGAGTAAAAATGTAATAAATCTATGTAATTTGTTCTTCCCTTGGAAGAATCACCCTCTATTGGAAGTAGAAGCTATTAAGTCCCTAAATTCAGAGGCTTCACTATTTTTCATCAAAAGTCAACATATGTAAGGGATGACACAGGATGCTTACACCAAAAGCCATTAGGCACTTTCAAAAGTACTGCGGCATTGCATCTGCTTTTGTCTCCTAGATGACTAAAAGGAAAATCAAGAGAGCAAAGGCTGAGGGAGAAGGTGGACTGGCTGTGCTAAGCTGAGGAGAGACAACGACTGTCACACTGCAGCTCCAAGACGGTGAAAATGGACTATTTCTTAAATAATGCCGGTCATTTGGAAACACCTTTCCTAGCCCTAGGAAGTGGTTACTACTAACCTAAGCCCACTTGTCAAAAATTCTGTGTGGGGGACTGTGGAGGGGGGAGCCCTGAAAAAGCAACACCATGTCTCTTAGCGTATTATACACCACGCAGACCCTAACATCGCATCTCTACTTATGCAGGAGCGTTCCATTCCAAACAAAACACATTCCTCGAAGCTGCATGTAAAGTTGCTTTTGGAAAATAGCTGTATTTTAAATAGCATGAGGAAATTGTTTTTGTTATTTTAAAGCGGTGAATCTTTTGATCATCTTCATATGTTTATTATGTTTTTCTTATTTAGAATTCTTTCAAGCCCACATTTGTTTTCTAGAGTTTTCTCAAAGTAGAAAATGTGGCAGTGAAGAAGTGAGACGATATGGGTCCTGATTCCATTTCTGTCACCAACTACATTTGACAGCTTCTTTTACCTATTGGGCCACAATTTCCCATTGCCAAATGATCACTAAGTCCCTTTCAGTGCCATAAGTCCTATCATCTGCAGTACTGGGCAAAACAAAATAAAAGAAGATATCTCTGACCTCTACTGAGCTGCCATATAGAGTTTTGTTGTTGTTTACAACTAGGGGGCACCATTCACATTGGAGACAATTTCCTATCAGAGAGGTCTATAGTGTCTTAAGGCACGATTTCTTTTCCTTAATTGTCACATGGGCTAGCAGTGAACCTGTCAAGTGCCTTAGTCCTTTGCTATTAAGAAATAGTTTAGTGGTTACCAGAGGGTAACGGAGGAACGGGTTGGTAGATGAGGGTAAAGGAGATCAGATATATGGTGATGGAAGGAGAACTGACTCTGGGTGGTGAACACACAATGTGATTTATAGATGATGCAATACAGAATTGTACACCTGAAATCTATGTAACTTTACTAACAATTGTTACCCCAATAAACTTTAATTAAAAAAAAAAAAAGAAACAGCAGGAAAGGTTTCATAAGCATGTACACAATGCCTACCACTTTACAGAAAACTAACCTAAAAGGATAATTTGGGGATACAGGATTCAATTGCATATGACACATTTCTATTCTATTTCATTGGAAGAGTTTACAATACACGAACCATGAAGATTGGATAACAGATGCGTTTGCAGTGGCCAATGCCAACTTAATACTCAAGACTTTCCCCCAAATGTTTTGGAATTCAGAAGACCACTGAGATTCTTTTACTACCCTAACAAAAGTGAAAAACTTCCCCTAAAAATGATCAGAATTTTATTTCCTACCTGCTATGTGTGTGGGGACTCAGTAGATTAACTGACTCACAAAATAAATGAATGTGATATTTTTTTACCTGCATTTTGTGGAGTAAAAATCATACCTGCTAAACATAAAAATTGTTCATAATGACACATGGACACTTTCATTTTTGTGTATGTTCAAAATGAGAGGTCACTGAGAGCTCCAAATAATAGCGTGTGGGGCAACATGTACCACACTCTGTTTTTTAAATATTTAAATATTCCCAAATCTCTTCATGATGAAGACATTTCCTTGCCTTTGAGGTCATCTCCTACTAATGATAGAAAGGAAATATAAGTTCATTGAGAAGTCGGTTTATGAGAACCTTCCTACTTTTGGTAGCAGTCATGTTGGTCCCATGGAGAAGTAAAAAAAAGGAAGTTTGTTCTGTCTGGGTGCTTTTACAACTTCCGTAGAACTGGATTCCAAATGTCTGTTATGTGAGTAAAGTCAAATTAATGAAGGCGCCCTCCAGTGATGCATAAATCATAAACTGAAAGGGTATAGAAAAAAATCTCCTTTCTATGCCCTCTGTTCGCCCATCTTGGAGGCCCAACTTTGCCCTTGGACAAGCACAAACACCTCATATCTAAATGACTCACTGTCAGATGCTGCTGGCTCTTAGTCTACTAGATTATCATCATGTCATCTTTGTTTTTGGCAGTGTTTGAGAGCACCTCTAACAGCTTTATTTGAACACTGTTTTCATACCTAAAAGCTTGAATCTGTAAAACAAACACACAAACATTTATAGACATCTTTATATCACTTCAAATTGTTGTGATTAGTGCACACACTTTGAATATTATTACTTAAACAACCTCCAGCTGATGTTTAAAAAGTAACACTTTGGAACAAGGCATTCTCCAAATGTTCTATTAAGGATGCTGTTTATTTATATCAGTGCACAGAAAAGTACAGCTGTACAAAACATAAATCAATGTCAAAAGTAAAAAGCATTAAAATTCATAAGGTTCATTTTCCGACATCCAGAGCAAACTGTAGCTGAGAGTTTGTCACAGCCTTAACATCAGCAATAAAATTATATAACTGCTGATGTCACATTCTTTGAGGTACACTCAAAGGCATCTAAAATTTTATAGCTTAGATTGGCTTATTTTTAAAATGAACATATATTACTCTTAATTTTGTTTCTTATGATACCTAGAAGACCTGAATATAAAAACAGCATCAAAGGGAAAATAACTTGCAGTCCGCAGAGTTTTAACCATCATCAAAAAATATACATATGCATCCGTTTTGCTATTGATCAGGAAACCACAGGAATTAGTGTTGGTTTAACGCCTATTAAGGGAAACAAGTGTTTTCTATAGCAGAATGAAAAAGGGTTATTGCTAAGTAAGGAAGAACTAAAAACAAGTCATGCAGATACTAATATTCTATCACAGTTAGGTAATTTTCTGCTTTGGCTTTCATATTTTTAAAGCTCTGGTGTGTTTGCATCTGGTGATTAATGAGATTTTGATTCTTACTTAAATATTCACCTGGTTTGAGAGGATATACTTTTGTCGTATTATCTGGAAATCTTATTTTCTATCAGATTCCAATTTCTTTGAAGGCAAGGACCAGATCGCCACATCTGCATGTCCCCAAGAATCTGAGATAAACTTGTGGGCTTTTTTTTTCTTTGGTGGTGGAATGGTGACACTGGAATCCTTACTGTGAAGGTAGAGTTTGAGGTGAACTGGCCCATTTTTGTGTTCTAAGCAGTAATAGCCACTACTGCTTATACAGTCCTTTCTATGGACCAGACACTGCTCTACACCAAGTTATGCAAAGAAACTCATTTAACTCCTTCAGCAGTCCTATGAGTTAGGAACTGTTATGATCCCCATTTTACAGGAGAGGAAACTGAAGCACAGGGGGTTACGGAGCCTGCCCAGGCCACCCAGCTAGTGTGTGGCACAGCTGGGGTTTGAGTAGACAGTGTGGTGCAAGAGTTTGTTCTTTTAAGCATCACTTTATACTGCCTCTCAGAGAGTCACAAGTGCACATTAGTGCTGCAAGGGCAGTGGGGGGAGCTATTCTGATCCCCTTTCCCTAAGAAAAATGCAGCCTACAGTCTATAATCTATTAAAAGATATATGTCTTTGCACTGGAAATAACTTCAGAATATGTTTTCCCCCTTTGGAAGATGGATATATAATACCCACATCCACTTCTCCTGGGACTTTTAGGAATTTTATGAGACATTTTATTCAAACATATACATATACACACTCTTGGAAACCTATATTCATGTGGTTAAAAACTTAGATTACATGTGTGAAATCACCACTGCCACACAGGAAACCTGAATTCAAATGACTTTCTTAAGAAAATACAAGAGAAAATAGAGTTGGAGGAGAGGGAGGTGATTCACCGACAGTCATTACATAATTAGCCAAAGCCAATTTCAGTCGTTTTTCATTTACCATATGCCATTCGCAACATCCATTTCTATGTTTATTAATGTAGCCAAAGTGCCCCCATTTTGTATTCTCCCTTGCTCACATCTTCATGGAAATGCCAGGGGAAGAGCCTGCACAAAGCACGATTCCCAGGTACTGAGGTGCGTCCTCCGGCTGCGTCACACGTGTGCGATGGATGTGAAGGTAACTCAGCCCCACCAGGACCAGCCTGCACGACCAGCCCCTGATTCCAGCTTTAGTGACACAGCGTGTGAATGCAGCGTGGTCTGACTGAGAACAGCACTGTGAATACAAATGTGTTTAAAATGGCTGACTCTGGATAAGAGTAAATAAGAACCTTTGCAGCTTTTCATTTAGTCATAAGATCAGGAGGTCTCCTTACCCCAAATAGAAAAGTGAGGTAGTTTTCCAGCTGAGAGAGGCAAAACAGGGAGTGTGGGGGGGTGGGGGGAGATGATTTTAGCAGCAAGGACCTTGCCTTTTAATGTTTTATTTGTTTTTTTGTGTTTTTTTTTAAAGACTACAGCTCAGACTAATCCCCCACATGAATATATGCCTTAGGAAATAATTTTTAGTAATAACTGAATATTTTTACTTTCATCCACATGCAGCCCAAATATTAGGGTTCTGATATTTAGCTGCATGCATATATCACTGTGTCAAAGAAAAGGGGGAAAATCTAGCCTTAATAAAAAATGATTTATTAACTTCTCCACATCCTATAAATTTAATAAGCTATGGGTTCTTGCACTCATTGCGGATTTCTTTTAAAAGTATATTTCTGAATATGAGCTTATAATATTTCTGAATGATGTATTGGTAAACACTAACAAAATGAAACATGTCCGATGCACATAATCCACAGACACATGATTGGGGTGACTGCATGTCAGTCAGCTGTACTATTTAATTTGCATCCCTTTAATTCTCAACCAGTTAATCACTTTCCTCAAGAAAAATAGCTGAAGCTGGTTTATATTTCTCCATAATGTTAAGCATTAATGTATTCATTTTCTGAACATAAAATAACAGCAATGATTTTTTGTTACTCTCCTTCTAAATCATACTCACTGTTCTTAGTAGCATTTTTTTTTTTTTTTTTTTTTGGAGGGGGGTTTAGGATGCAAACTAATTTTATTCATTTTTTATCATGATCATAATATTAACAACAAAGTGTGATGTCTGTATAAATACAATTTTTCTTCTCCAAAATTGCACATAAAATCCATCCTACTTGGAATCTGCAGAGAGTAGAAGAATCACTGTAACTGCTGGCCTCAGGGAATCTACGCTTCCTACAAGATTTAAGGTAGAAATATTCAGAGGCCATGTTACTCAAACAAGACCCAACCATTTTTTGTTGTTAGTTTCTTTCCTTTTCTTTTCTGCAGAACATTACCTAAAGGTAGCTCTAAGCACTAAGGGATTGAGGTTTCTATTTAGTCTACAAGTTAACTAACAGGTTTTTTTTCTACCTGTGGGCATCAACTTGGGATTTCAGTTAGCTAAGCAGCTTTGGACCTAGAATAAAATGCTTAAGGGACCAGAGAAAATGCAGGCAACAAAAAAAATCTGCAGACTATGGCAGTTGTTTGTTTGTTTATAAAATATACTTTATTTTTAGAACAGTTTTAGATTTACAAAAAATTAAAAAGGTAGTATAGAGTTCCCATATGCCCCTCACCCAGTTTCCCCATGCCTTCTCTTTTACATGAATGTAATAAAAACTGCATTATTATTTTTCTATGTGTGTATTCCTACTGTGCCCCGATAATTATTGTAGATAGAGAAATAGACATTTAACATGTTAAATTAAGGAGTGGAAATCCATAGCACTGCCTTAATAACACCGTACCAATTTGGTTTAAGAAGTCAAGGAAGCCTCAGAGTGGGGACAGAACCCAAGGGAAGCTGGAAGCTGACCAACCTCTGATGGAATCTGACCCTCTAGGGAGGACTACCAGTCAGGTAAAGGGTGGTACGTCTGCCACGAAACTAACACTGCAGCTTTGGTCATTGTGTAAAATCTGGAACAGTCTCTAAGGGTTAAGGATAGCGGGGCATGGTGGAATGAGTTGTTTAATGCTGTCAAATATTTAAACCTCTGATCTCTGAAGTAAAGGGTTGGGGCTAAATAATCTTTAATGTGTTTTCTCACACATAATATTGTTTGAGGCAGAAGTAAAAGTAGTCCTTTATCTGAAAGAAAAACAAATTCTCATCAGTCTCAGTCTGGATCCCTTGTCCTGTGTATTATTAAGACACAATTAAAAATATAGAATTTCTTCTCAGACATATTCATTCCCAGATAGCAAAAAAAAAAAAAAAAAAAAAAAAAAAAAAAAAAAAGGAGAAGCTTGAAGTATCTTTAAAGGCTTTTTGAAAACCGCCACGGCTTATATATAGGAGACACAAATTTAAACTTTTTTTTTTGCCTTTTCTTCCAACTTACTAAAGACAGTAGCTCTGAGTAATACTAGCCTGAGGGTGTTCTATTTCTCTCTTGCTATTTCTCTACCTTCTTTTTCTATTAGGCTAATAAATAAATTCTGAAACTTTTGTTTCTACATCCCAAGATCCTGACTATGCAACAGGGAGCACTAGAAGAGACCTAACTGATTAACTCAAAGTTACCCTGAGGATGTTTGTCCATTTCTATTTTGTCCTTAGATTGGCATTAGGAATCTGTAGTCGTTGCTTCCACAACATAGTTAGGGGCAGCAGAGGTACTATACGTCTGATTTGTACTTGTACCTATTTCCCAATTCCATCTGTTTTTAATATAGTCTCTTGATAAAATTTTATCCCTTCTTTCCAGTCAGGCTTTTGACTGATTTGATAGAGAGTCCCTCCGGCTTAGGTTGAAATTGAAATGTATGATATCTTATTGTTTGCCTATATACCCAGACGTCCAGGCACGGAGTTTACTTTTATAAATGAAATATTGAAAACAAATATAAAGCATCGGGAATGCAGTTGCAAGGGACAGGATCAACATCACCATATTAGAAATGATCAACATAAGACTGGAAGCTTCTATATCTCAGATGGCAGATCTGTGGGCTTCCCTGAACAGATCTCTATAGTAACATTTTTCTCATTGCATGAACTTTTCACGGGCTCTAGACACCAAATCATCAGTGCCATAAAGTAGCAAAGCAGTGCTGTGTAAAAGAAATAAACATAGATTTGGGGCCTAGATCTGGATCTAATTCAGGTTCTGCCATTTATAAGCTTCTTGACTTTGCTAAGTCACTTAACCTATATGAGCCTCACTTTCTCACCTGAATTTTAATTCTTCTCAAATGGAAACATGGTAAAGATGAAACTAAACTGAAGAGATTGAAGAAGCAGGCAATACCACAGGCCCTAGGCTCTCACGGTGATCAAGAAAGACACTGCACCTACCCTCATGGGTTTCACAGTCCAGTGGGGAGATAGAGCCCATAAATAAACAACTGCAATGCACTGTGATAAGTAGGGGGGAACATATAGGAGGGACCAGAAACCCAGACCTGAGTGATTGGGAAAGTTTGCTGAATGAAAACAGTAACATGTAAGCTATTAATTAAAAGATGGGTAAGGAATACCCACATATATACTGAGAACATTGCACTTGCCCTAGTGCATTATAAGAGTTCAATGAATTGCATTTCTCTCCCCCTTCCCTTCTGCTATGTCCCCTGAATCCCTCCAAACAGGTCCTACATAACGAGTTTCATTCATTGGTTTAAAAATATTTACTGAGCACCTACCTGGTATACACCAGACTTAGTGCTATTGACTAGAAACAAGCCCGTGAAAAGGGAGAGACTCTGCCCTTCAGTCGTTTACTGTTTAATGGAGTCAATCCAATACAACAAAACCCAGAGACCATCACCATTCATTCTGGAATGGATAAATAAGATTCACCTATTGGGCTCTTTAGAAAGAACCTGAAGAGACCCAAAATTTAGAGAGTCACTCCAGGAACCACCCATGCTGGAAAACTTGATTTAATACAGTGACAACACAGATTTTGATCTATGCTTTACATTATTTCTTTTAATGAAAAAAAAAAAAAAAAAGAAAGAAAGAAAAAAGAAAAAAGACTTAGAAATGGCAGTACCCTAGACTTCATTGCTCTCTTGGCAAACATGAGTAAAATTTAACCATTTCTTAGAAACATGCCCATTCTAGAAAGAAAGAGTAAAAAACAAAACCAGAGTGATGATTGATTTTTTAAAAATTAATATTATAGAGCGTGTCTATCATTTTGTACAGATATAGTCATAATGAGAAAGATCATGCTTTTTTTTCTTTTGGAGGAATACCTATTCTGATTTCCTAGGCATATTAATTTGCTACAATTCACTGCAAAAGCTAATTCTTATCTTTTGGAATTAATTGAGCCGAAAGCTGGATTCATGACAGCCCATCCCTTCAGTGGCCAGCACAGAAGCTGAGGACAGACGGCCATTTCAACTGTACTCGTCTGACATCCTGAATAATCAATGTCCGTCAGCCTCAAAGACCGGCTGCCTGTGCTCATGCCATTTGCAAGTTGGCTGAGCGCCCACTCACAAATTGGGATGCCAGTTCCACTAGGGCACACAAATGTCAACAAAAGATCACTTCAAACAAGAAGCCTGCTCAGTTTTGCAAGAGCCATCATTTTGTTAGGAGTAAAAAAAGGAAAAGGTTTAAGGTGGTTAATCCCATATTGCTGACAAATGGCTATTTACATCCCTTCATACCTTCAGCCTTAAGAGACGTTTTATTTAATGACTTAATGCAATCTTCTCTACCCTTTAAATTTGACTTTCAATCTCTGCATTTTAAAAGAGACAAAGAAAAGATGGTATGTCAATCCTGAGAGTCACTGGAAATGTCCATTTTCTTCATTCCCTTACCTGCATCAGAAATGGAAAGAGTAAGCAAAGCATTATCATGTGCATAAGGTCTCTAGACACTAATTAGAATGGTGAATAGGGCACCTAATAAAATGCAAATACATCCTTTAATATTCAATTAATTCAGCAAATGTTGGTTAAGCGCCAGGCACCCAGTAGGTATTGGTCTCACTGCCTGGAATCTCTTCTCTTCCAATGGAGCCTGCACACTTGCTGTCATATTAATCAATCTCACTAAAGCATGGTTCTCATATTATTAATTCTATGCTCAAATGCTCTTAAGGTTTGCCAACGACCACCAAATAATTTTAAATTGTGTACATAGTAGTGAAGACCTCTCATATTCTAGCTAAGTCAATGTTTTAAATCTTTAAGTTCTTACAGATTCTCTTAAAGGCTGAGCTGATGCTCCTAAAATGATCTCCATTTATGCCTTGGACCTCGTTGAATCTATAACGTCTTTCTCTATTTCTTGCCATCTCTAAGTGTTGGAATTCTCCACGTCTCGGGAAAGATTAAATGTCCCTTGAGAGCCAAGTAATATTGTTCAAGTTCTACTATGGGACAGCACGGAACAGATACTTTGACAAAAAAATACCTCACTTAATCCTCAGTTCACACTTGAAAAGAAAATATTATTATCCCCAATTTTCATATGTGTAACCAAGTTGAGAGAAGCTAAGGACTAGCAAGGTCATTGGCAACACGGGAGCCTGGCTCTCCAAACCCAATTATCTTCCACTCTCAGGCTTCCATCTTCATTTCAGGACCTTCCCTGTCTTCATCCCCCCACAACATGTCCTTTCTCTAAACATTATAACACTTAACCCATGCCATTCTAGAGATTTTAATTGCTTTACAACTTGCATGATTCAACAACTCATTAAAGATTTAGTGACCAACTCAATAATGTTAATGGAAACTGAGGATGACAATAATAGGAAAAAAGGAGGCAGGGAAGGAAGAGACGAACAGCCAGCCTTTTCTGATCCCAATACATTATGTGTCAGGACTGTACAGAGTACTTTCATAGATGTCACCTTAGATCATTACAACAAACCTTAAATGAAGGTATTATTATATTATCTCCAAAATATAGATAAGGAAACTAAGGCTCACAAAGATTAAGTGACTCTCCCAAGGTTGTAATTCTGTTAATTAGGTGAAGATTCAAACCTAATTATTATTGCATTCATTCAACAAAATATTTAAATGCTTACTATGTGCCAGGCACTGCTCTAAATGCACCATATAAATACGCGTAATCGAACAAGTAAACAGAAATCCCAGTCCACGACGAACTTGTATTCTAGTGAGGAGGGAGAGGCAGTAAACAAGTTTAATTAAAAACTGCATACACAGTATGTTGGAAGATGAGATGGGAGGGAGTGAAAATTGAACTGAGTAAGGGAAATCTGAACTACCAGAGATGGAGAAAAAACATGTTTCATTCACATCCAAAAACAAACAAACAAACAAAAAAACACAAATAAACAAAGCTTCCTAAAGTGACAGGTAGTAGCTTCAGAGCCCTGCTCTGTACTACAGTTGGAGTTCATTAGTTTTCACTGCTGAAGAGTATTCCATTTTATGAATCTATCACAATATATTTTTCTATTCTCTTGTTGATGGGCATTTTGAATGTTTCCAGCTTGGTTATTATTATAAATAATGCCATCATGATATATTTTTGTAGCTGTATGGCATTATATGAGAGAGTTTCTCTGGGTTTTGTACTATAGAGTAGAATTGCATTGCCATAGAGAAAGTGCCAAAGATATTGTGGATACCCGTAGCTCTTTCCATTGTGAGACAAGGCGATAAACAAATTTTCACTTCCTTCTTCTTTCCCAGAATCACATAGTTTGATTTGATTTGATTACAATTTAAGATAACTCATGAATTCTTTATTAAATATTTTTCTGAAATTATTTTTGATCATTGCATTTAATTATTTTCACTGTTACAAAATTATTTAATTCTATTTTGAAGGGAATTTATTGTTCATCATTTTTTCTTACAATAAGGTAGAATTGAAAGAGTGGAGATGTTTAAAAAAACTGAATGAAATAAATAAAAGTGGCACATATATGATTAAAAATATTATAGTTTATCCACAAATTAGGTATTGTGCACCACTAGAATAACATTTTCCAACATCACTTAATAAAATAAGGGATAGTTCTGATAGAGATTGAAATTAATTCACACTACTAAGTCCCATTGTTCCAGTTTATAAATTATATGCATATTATTTATAACAATTATACATAATATGTGTTACATATTATAGAGTTACATATTTATATTGAATTGTTATTTACATAACATTTATATATAAACACACACATATATGCATCTATTTTATGTATATAAATTTTTATAAGTTTGTTACTGTACATTTTAAAAGTACATCTATATCTACATATAAATATATATATTTATATGAATGAATTTAAAGGAGTTGTAACAGATTGATTGTAAAAAGAGCCTCAATTTTCCAGCCTTCCCTTTGCAGTTCATCTTTGGAGCTTTACCACCAAGAAATAGAGTTTATATTCCTACTCTTTGATATGGTCTTTGACTTATAAGATTCAACAAACATGACAATATGTCAGTTACAAGCATAGGTCCCAAGAGTCCCTGAACATTTCTCCTTTTCTCTGTGGATGCTACTTCTGCCAGGTGAACAATAAACCTGGGTTATCCTACTGGGGGACAAGAGACCATGTGGAACAGAGACAAGCCATCCTAGACCAGCCAGAATCAAGGAAGCCCCCTGGTGACCCTAGCTGTCCCATTAGCTAATGGCAGTTGCAAAAATGAGCCCACTGAGATCAGCCAAGCCCAGTCCAGATCAGAAGAACTGATGGGATGATCTGTAAACCCAGGAGCATTCATAAATAATTACATTTTTAAGTCATTGAATTTTGAAATTTTCACAATAGTTAATTAATCAGGTATTTCTTTGAATGTTGGAAATAGAGTGATTTTTGTGTCCTATATATTCTTTTTTATTTGTTTATATTTTCATCAATGAATATTTATTATGTTTTTGAGAAAAGTTTAATAAAATTCTGCAAAAACATGTCTTGAATGGCTTGCCTCTGTTCCTTCCAGAACTCAGAAAAAAGAGACAATACTGTCAGCTACAGGAGCAAAAGCTCAAAATCAGCATATGAATAACAGTATCTACAGGAGAATGCAGAATGAGGATGGGTGGCATTGACTCGGACTCCAGAACAAGGTGTTGACAGATACATTCTAGATTCTTCTGTCCCTATGGCAAGTAATTTCTGGGGGAAGAAACAACAACTGTATAAACTCAGATCATTACAGAACCAGGAATGCACTGGAGCCCAGAGAAGGACGAAAACATCCCCTGGCATCACTTTTCCAACATTGTAGAGCCCTTCCCACCAGGTGTGCAACCATCTTCTTTGATTTAACTGCTTGTTATGGACTGAATATGTGTGTCTCCTCAAAATGCGTATGTTGACAATTATAATGCCTAATGTGATTGTGTCAGGAGATAAAGCTTTAGGAAGGTGCTTAGCTCATGAGGGTGGATCCCTCATGACCAGGATTAGTGCCCTTATAAGAAAAGACACTGCAGGGATGATTGTTCTCTCCATCATGTGAGGAACCAAGAAAACAGCCATTTGCAGTCTAGAACAGTGTTCTCATCAGAATCCAACCATGCTGGCACTTTGAACTTGGACTTCCAGCCTCCAGAACTGAGAGAAATGAATGTCTATTGTTTATAAGCTACCCAATCTATAGTATTCTGTTATAGTAGCCTGAACTGAGAAACATCTTCCTTCTGCTTTGCTCCCACCCCTTCCACAGTCCCAGTTGTGGCGTGCTGCTATACCAGGTGCTCAACACTCAGTTTCTGTTTTACACTGCTGGTCCTCAAATTCAAGCCAGAAAAGCTATTAGTCCTATGTCCTCACATTTTTAATAAAAAATGGAGTTTGGAGGAGGGCAGCTTTTTCTTGCTACTATTGTTTGCCACTCCAAGCACACTTCTGAAGCAATATTATTGAAGTACCCCTTTCACACTTACAGAGAGGGTAAGGTGGTGGAAAGGTGGGTAAAAGAAGCAGAGAAATGAGTACTGCCCCTCTGTGGGAATGGTTAATGTGGTCAAGAGAACAGGACGCCACATCCCGCCATGCCTGTAGAAGGAAGACCTGGGACACGTTCTTTCCTGATTATGGGCGAGTCTATACATTTTTATCTGTTTGTTCTTTTTGTGCTGACAGGCAACATTATGAAAATGGGCAAATCCTCTCTGAGTGAGTCATTGTTCCTATTATTGATGTCCAAAACGGATCTACTCCCAGAGCAGAGGGAAGCTATACTCACAAGATACATAGCAAATAATATTTATACCAATTTTGTTTATCTTAGCTTTTTAACTTTCATTTCTTTTACCATTTTTCCCTTTGTATTTATTTGTGATAGTAACAATAAGGTATAACTACTTCCCATTATGTCAAGAGCTATTCAGAGCCAAATATTGCCACTGGGTAAATCTCAGATTCCTATGAACAGAATGAGAGAAGCAAAATACATGTCAACAGAAAGAGAAAATTGACATCTGGAAAGCCTTCTTCTACTGTAACAAGTAACCTCTCATGATAACTGGATGCAAAACAAAACTTGAAAGTTCCAGTTCAAGGTGACAACATTGGAAGATCCTGAACTCACCTCCTCCCACCAAACCTATAGCTACATAAGGAACCATTTCCTCTGAAAGAAACCCCAAAAGCAGCTGACTCTTACACATGGGTGAACAAGAAGAAACCCACATAAAAACATGTAGGAGAGTCTGAGACACAGTCTCACCAAAAACCTCATTCTAGGTGCAATGACCCATATTCAGAAGGAAACAAAACCCAGAGCTTCTCCCTGAGGAGCAAAGGGTTTAAACTCCACATCAGTTACCTCAAATTTTAAGATCTGTACTAGAGAAATGAGCCCCCTCAACATCTAGCTTTGAAAGCCAATGGGCCTTGCATCCAAAAGGCTATAGCGACCTGAAAAACGGTTCTTAAAGTCCTCTCCCAGGCTCATCTGTCTATACCCCAGGGCCCAGCACAAAAGCAGCCAACTGAAAAGTGCCCAGTCTTTCTCTGAAAGAGATGTTTTCATGTCTTAAAGCCTTGGCCTGAGGGGCAGACATGTAATTTAACACATATCTAGAGGTCTACTGCAATACTCCTTCAAGGACTGAAGCTTGCAGGCACCATCTTTGAGTTCTCCCTCTGTCTTGCTCCAGGTCACTGGTATCTCTGGAAAGGAACTTGCACACAGATCTGGCACCCCATTTTTTGCAGCTGCAGGCCAGAGGACACACCCAACCTCACGACTGCTTGCACTGCACGTGTGATCTCTAAACAGGCATGAGACAGGAAAGAGTTGGGCCAAAAAGAAAAAGAAAAAAAGGTAGTTTGGAAGTCGGAATATTTGGAAATAACTAGAAGATGACGTGCATTAAGAGCTGGAAGGAATTAATCAGTGGTGATGACTTCACCTCTTTTAAGGCTACTTGCTGGGAAAGGAGATTCCAAAGAATTTCTGGATTCTCTAAACTAGCATACAACAAGACAGACAAATACAAGATCCAATTCCATTGGCAAAATGAGGAGCTGAGTGATAGGTATATGGGACTTCATTATACTTTTCTCTCTGCTGTTACGTGTTTGAAAATGTTCATAATACGTGAATGAAAAGTAAATAAATTCTAGATCAATAGTAGCTACTAACAATAAAGTAAATGTTAATTTCAAAATGCTCTCAATGGGACATCAGATAGGCAGATGTACTCCTCAAATCTCCACTGAGTTGCAATTTATACTCAATTAATAATGTACAATGAGAAAAATAGAAAGAGCCCCCATTTTTCAGCAAGCAAATTTTGGTGATAGAACCGTGTTGCCTCTTTTATGGATACCCAGATAGTCTTGATAAAAATGTGTCCATTTGTAAACATGCTTTACAGAGTTCATCATCTGAACTTGAAACACAAGGTTGTACTCAGGATGTCAAAAATAAGTGAAACTATACGAGGATGGACAATTAAGTTCACGAACTCATCCTAGAAAAAGTGCTATATACTTCATTGCTGAATGTCACTACAGTCACCTTCACAGTACTCCCCTTGGGAAATTATGCACTGATGCCAGCGCCTAGTCCACCCTTCAAAGCGATGTTGGAACTCTTTTTCTGGAATAGCCATCAGAGCTGTCGTCGTATTACCCTTGATGTTCTGAATGTCATCAAAATGTCTTCCTTTCAATATTTCCTTTATCTTTAGGGAAAGAAAGAAGGCATTGGGAGCCAGATCAAGGGAGTAGGGAGGGTGTTCCAATACCCTTCTTTGTTTAGTGGCTAAAAACTCCCTCACAGACAGCTGTGTGAGCTGGTGCATCGTCGTAATGCAAGAGCCATGAATTGTTGGTGAAAAGTTCAGGTTGTCTAACTTTTTCATGCAGCCTTTTCAGCACTCACAAATAGTAAACTTGGTTTACTGTTTGTCCAGTTGGAATAAATTCATAATGAATAATCCCTCTGATATAAAAAAAAGTTAACAACATTGCTGCAACAAGTTTGTGAACTTAATTGTCAGACCTCTTATATCTCAGCATCTTACTCATAGGATGCCCAGAAGTGGCCTTAGAGAGGAAAATGGTATGAGATAAAGTTATAGAAAGGACACTTAATTTCCAAGAGCACCTAGAGTTTCTCTTATACACTTTGGATAGTTTCTGAAAATACATTTGTACTTTTTTCCATAAAGAAATATTCTGAATACTACTGGTTTGCAGATGAGCTATCTATGGAATTAATCTCTCAGCCCTTTCAAAACCCATGTGGGCTGCCTGCTTCTTCATCTTAATTTGTGATCTTTCCTGTGGCTATATATGCAGAATGTAACTCACTTGTGTTCAGTTTTATGGAGCGATAAAGAAAGGATTGTTACACAAGTAGATATAATTTTGCATCCACTAAGTCAATAGGCTAGACATTTCTGATTGCTGGCAAATTCATTATTGCCCTGACACTGCATCCTCTGAATGAGAACTCCCCTTTGCTTTAAACTCTCAAAGAAAGGAAAAGGAGCTAGCAAGACCAAAGCAAATATTAATTGTCTTTTGTTTCAAATCTCTTCAGCTGTGTATTGATTGGAAACAAACTCAGCAATTTAATTAGAAATACAAGCTTTTCTCCTTCCCTTAGGTTCAGATCAAATTTACCAATTTTTTCTTAGATTTTCTTATGCTGAAGCTATAAACATCAGAGAAGGCCTGAACTCCTAGATATTCTTTAATTTGTTCTGGAGTAATTATGATCTAAAGATCAGAGATAATAACCAGCTACTGTGTGCTGCATCAACTTGCCCCTGGGGCAGTGGAGGAAGTGATTAATGAGAATGGGGTGGGGAGATCTGAAACCCCACAGACACCACAACCACCACCAACTTCCCCAGTTGTTCACCAATATTTTCTTAGGAAATCCACTTGGGGAATGCAGAGTGGGACACTTAAGATGAGTTCTGTTCATAAGTCCCAATAAATTGTTTTTGTTTCTTTGAAAACATAATTCCATTTTACTTAGAATTCTGAGTTTTAAAAAAAGAGTTGGTGCAATAAGCCCAAACAGATATCCAAATTCAAAGCAAAATATAAAAAGATAGTTTTGCTCTGTTTGGGGGTACTTTCACTAAAGGAGGGTAAATACTGTGTGTTTATGTCCAAAGGGGAAATATTCCATTCATCATGCCTTATGTACTCAGACAAAGCAGAACAGTGAACGTATTTGTCTGATGACACAAGACAGCAGAGGCACGGGTGGTCAGAAGTGGGACGAGTCTTGGGTTCCTGCTACCAGGAGCCTGAGGAAGGTCTGAAAACACACTGACTTAACACGCGATGGACCTTGAATCCCCCGATTCACTATAACCAGATAAAAGCACACAAACTCCCCAGAACAGTCAGGCCAAGAGACCACAGAGAGGGAAGCTGGTGCCAAGTACAAATTGTACTCATTTATTTAATCCAGCAAAGCCAATCAGACTATATTATGTAGTAAAGTCTGTATTACTTCCAGATGCACATGTGTTCCTTTTCCTATTGTCAACATGATGTCAGATCACAGAGGGTTCCAGTCTGGTGATCTCTTCTTACTTGCAGTGAACGGTAAATGCTTAAGACTGTTACAGCCGCAAGTACAAAGAGGAGGAAAGGACTTTGGCTCAGAGGCTATGACACATTACATATTAATTCTATAGCCTCCTTTTCAGAGAGAAGACTGTGAAACCACATTTCCTGAGCCTGAATCGTAACTCCAAGACATCCTAGACTTGGGAAAGTTACCTAAGATCTATAGGGTCTTGGCTTGTCGTCTGTACACTAGAAAAATACTATGAATATAACATCTAGGATTGCTGTATGGGTTAAATAAGCTATCACATACAAAGCCCTTAGAATAGTGCCCAACTCAGCGAGCTTCAATCAAATCACTTCTCTCTGGTTTCTTCCTTTCAGCTATCAAATGAGGGAGGTAAAATGCAAATGGGGCTCCTTCCCCAGCAAAGATGTATTTCACAAACTTTGAAAACCTCTGAGCAGCTATCCTAGTTCTCTAGGATTAGAGGTGGAGAAAAGGAGCCTGGGAAATAATAGAGACTTGAAAAAGCACAAAGAAAGCCTCAGGGAGTAGAGAAGCCTGGAGGCAGAGAAAAAGAGACATCTTGAATGCCAGCAGAAATTAGAAAAGAATAGAAGGAGAGAAACAACTCCCTAAGCAAGAGCAACATGGAAGGAAACCGGAACCTTCCATGCCGCACTGAATCTAAGGCAGTTGTCTTTATCGTAGCTTGTTTATTTTCAAGACAGTTGTTTTCTTCCGGTATGAGTTAAGATGGGGAAGGAGTGAAGCAACTATCTTTTGTTTTTTCTTACCCCATTGAATTCTGTCTGTGAGAATTTGTTCCCCTGATTACATTTCTTCAAAAAAACACACAGAAAAACAAAAACAACAACAAAAATGGCCACACACATACATACACAAAAAATGATCCTCTAATCTGAGGGGGGTTTGCATTCGACATCTGGATAAGACTATAGAAGAAACAGCATGGGAGATTGCAAAACTGGAATTCCTCTCTTTTTAAGCCATCACTTATAAAATAAATGAAAATTGGGCTCGGGTTACTCTCCTTCTGTAAGTTATTTACTGGAAAGCACTAGGGCAGAGATTATTTTCAGCAACTAGCTTTTGGCAGTGTCAGATAATATTCAAAACAACCTACTATCATTTGCTTCTCTTCTGTGTTGAAAAACAATCACTGAGGTTCACATTCTTCTAAATAATTACCAAAAATGTTTCACAGAACATCTGGAGTTCTGGGAAAGCTGTTTAAGGAAACTATAAACTCAGAAACTTTCCTAACCTGAATTATGCCTCCCCAATTCTGTCACTACCATTTACATCATCGGATATTTCCACCCATGGTATTTCTTCTTAAAAGAAAATGTAGGACACGTTTTTAAAGTGTCTTCTACATGCTCTGAAACCCCCCACTATTCCACAGGCTTCAAAGAAATTCTCATGATCTTTCTCAAAGTCCTAAACACCCATATGTTGACTGACCTAGCGATTTACCCAGGACCGATGGGTTGTTCTCTACAGTTCATTTGTAGCTTCTCTACAGTTAAATTCATAATAACTACAAACTTGGCAGTTTCTGGAAATGGTACATTATCTTTTCTCTACCATGTCCTCAATAGAGTTGAAAATCCCACACACTGGAGAGAATTATGCAAGAGGTTCAGGACTGTAGCTTCAGAAAGTATGCATTCAATTGTCTGAATTATGCCCTAATTTTCTTTCTTTCCTAATGTTCTATAAATACAGCATCCCTATGAAACCATTTTTTTTAAATGCAATTAAAAAGACTCATGTGAGGAATGTTTTGGATTTGTGTAGTTAAATAAAACATTTCTTTTTAGCCTCCTGCATTCTATCATCACAAAAATTATTTAATCAAAATAAAATGTTACATCACCAACTTCTTCAACAAATAAACTACTTTTACATCCCCAAAGTGATTTATATTACCTATTTTTACAAATAATTTTTACATGATAAAAGCTATCTCAAGGCAGCAGGGACAAATTCATCATTGATTAGGGAGTAAATAATTCATTCTTAAAACTTGATCTTCTATAAGTAAATGTTGATATTTACATCAAATTTTTAAAATGTTTTTCCTTTGAAAATAATAATAATAATTAATAATAATGTGAAATGTCTGTTGTTAGTTATCTTTGTATCCATTACGTCTATTTACTGTGTTCCGGTATTATGTGAGGTACAGAGGCTACAAAAATGAGCAAGAGCCAGTATTTGCCATTGGTGAGTTTATAGTATCAGAGGAGAGGGAAAGAAATCCAGTCATCATTATGTGGTTTATTAATTCTGTGGTGGGGGGACATGTAGGGCATCACAGAAGAGGGCACTCGGCTCAGTTTTAGAATAAGGTGGGGGTTATTCATTCAACAATGATATAGCACTGAAGGAGCTTTGGCTACCTTGGCATGAGGTGTAGGAGGGAATCCAAAGGCTTAAGGAGCTAGGGATGTTCAACTGGATTTATCCTGTATAACTTGCACACCCACTTCGCAACCACATGCCACAAGAGAACCCAGAACGCACTCATTTACCAAAGCATTGAAAAATGCATTAGAGAAGAGAGCATCTGCATGCTGGAAAACTCCATGGTTGCTCTCTGTTACAGGCCAGATGTGACCGTTGGCAGGGTGAGGGGGGAATCCAGACTAACAGAAGGTAACTTGATTAAAATCATGTTTGGGGAAATATATTAATGGAAATGTGTAATACAGAATGTAAATAGTAAGACTGGAAAGAAAGCAGAGGATAAGTTAAGATTGCATTCCAGGTGAAAAATTATAAAAAAACTAAACTAAGGCAGAAATGAGGATGGGAAGGAAGAAATGGATGTAAAAATATTTAGTCAATAGATTGCTTACTGCTTAAATTTCCGACCAACATAGGGTATGAGGGAGAACGAGGAGCCCAAGCTACTCCCAGTTTTCTTGTTTTCACTGGATAATGGTGGGAACCATGGTATGATTCAGAATGAGTTGAAATACAGGAAGCAGAGTGTTTTCTACAGTGTAATAAATTTTGGGGGAATGTTGGGCTTAAGAATCCGGGTAAACATAAGCAATTGTGTATGTAGATCTGGACCACGAGAGAGAAATCTGAGCTCAAAATATAGTTTTCAGCATCATTAATGTGCAGGTGGACGCCTTAGACATATGTGAGATAGTTTGCCTAGATGGTATTGAAAGAAGAAAAAAGAGACCGGAAAACAAAACCCCAGGAAACTAACATTTAACTGGTGAGTGGAGGAAGAGAAAAACCCAGAAACACAGAACAACCCAGAAATCCAGGAAGAAAAACATGAGAGCTCAACAAGAGTCACCAATAGTGAAAAAAACACTGCAGAGAGTTTAAAGAACACAAGCTAAAGAGTTTTCATTGGCTATACAGTAGCTTCCCGCCCCCTTAACTGAGCGGGATAGTTTTAAGATCCCCATGGATGTCTGAAACCACTAACAGTAATGAACTTCCTCCTTTTCACTTAAAGGAAGCACCTTATGGCTTGTCTTTGGCATATCTGAGTTGGCAGCATCATTACTGTTGTGCTTTGGGGCCATTATTAAGTAAAATAAGGGTGACTTGAACACAAGCACAGCAACACCACCCACGGCAGTAGATCTGATAACTGAGACCGCTGCTAAGTGAGTAACCAGCAGGTAGTGTATACAATGTGGATATGCTCAAGGAAGGGACGATTCACATCCTGGATGGGACGGAGTGGGACGGCGTGAGATTTCATCCCAGTACTCACAACGGAGCACAATTTAAAACTTAGGAATTGTTTATTTCTGGAATTTTCCATGTTAACATTTCAGACCACAGTTGACCACAGGTAACTGAAATCACAGATAGGGAAACCACAGATGAAGGGGAACTACTGTGTCCTTGGAAGAATATTGATGATGCTACCAGCTCACAGAGTAGTGGCGGCTGAAGACATATTTCAGTGGGGGTGAGAAATGACTTGGAGGTGAACTAATAGAGATGCTGTGGGCACATTGAAATGATTCTTAGACCCCTTGCCCTTTACTTATCTCCACACTATAAGCTGTAACACCAAATACCCACTCTCTGAATCTCCTTTGCTTATAAGGATCAACGCTTAAAAGCAATGAGCTCTGAAGGGAAATCTATTGCGGGTCTTCAGGGAAAGATATCTTTTCCCAGATAAAAATATTGGGGTAGGGGGTGGTATGCAGGGTGAAGAGCACCGGCCATATCCTGGTTTCCATTTGGCTTCAGTTGGGAGGCCTGAGGCTGTAGCCTCTGGCTTGGCATCACGCGCTGAGAAACTTGCAGAAGAAATACTGTCATGTTGAGGATGACAAAATAATAAAATGATCCTTAGAAACATCATTGACCAATACCAGCAAAGGTCTAATTCCAGATATTTTGTTACGTGAAAAGAAATAAATAAATTCTTAGTTATTTTAGTATTGGTTTGTCACATTTTGACACTTTGCAAGGTAAAGCGTCTCATTCTTAGAGACCCATTTAAGAAGCTTGTCTATGAGGGTAAGTAGGACAGTAACTAGGATATAAACAGTTGAAATTTGTGGGAAGGCGAGTTTTGCTTGGAGAGTCGGGTATTTGTTTTATTTATTTTTTTTTATTTTAAGAAAGGAAACATCTGTGCTAATTTGTAAGCTGAAGATTTGGAATCCATATGAGGAAGAAACTAGATATGTAGGAAAACAAGATAATGAGTGATTGAGAAAGATCTCAGATAAGCTAAGTGATGGACAGTTCAGGTAAAGAGATTAACCTTCATAGATGGAGAGAAACTTCCCCTCCTCTGGGGGCAGAGATAAATTTGGAAAGAGGGTTGGAAGGAAAGGACAGAGGGAAGCTGAGAACTGTTGCTTGATTACCTTGTAATATTCCTCAGGCAAGCCTTGCCATTCAGTTCTGTGGGGTTAGTCTAGAAAGTCTCCTCCACCGTGGCCAGAATCCAAACTAGCTCCAAAATATTGAATCTCAACTAGACTAGTGATGGATTAATTTCTCTCACCTGTCTCTTCTCCCCAGGCTACTTTGAATTTTAGTACAAGATTTATTCAAAAGAATAAATCTACTGGTAGAATTGCAGGCAGACAGTGGGAAGAGCAATTTCAATGGCCTTCACCAGACCTGTAATAGGCAGTGACCTACTTACCCTTCAGGTAAGACAGGTTCTGCCAAAAGGCTCAGCGTGCACTTCTATACTGTCCAGGAATTTAGAAAGGTGATATGAGATCCCTGGGCAAAAGATGCAGCATCAGAACAATTCTGACTTTCATTATTTGTATCTCTGGGTTATCTTTAGCTGCAGTGATTCAGTATTTTAAAATGAAATTTCAGTAGGACTATGTAAAAGTGAAACAAAACAAAACAAAACAAAAAAAACTCTGCCTTTTTCTCCACAGTGAATGAATGTGGGAGCAAAAAGTCAGCGAGTGCTGACCTTCGATGCCCTATTCAATTGAGTCACTAAGTTTGCACACTACCTATTGACCTTGAGGTTTGGCAACTGCAAAGGCTGATTTGATCAAAGATGGAACAAACTGTCTTGTATTCTGACCTCCAGCAGTCACTTTGCCTCTTTCTCATTTTTTAGCATCATAGCAGAGTGGTCAAGTATTTCACATAGCTGGCAAGTTCTCCCAGGTAATTCTCAGGAGCAGGTTTAGAAACAATGGAGAACTTTAAGCCTCCCCTCCTGGCTAGTGAGAAACTTTTAGGGAACTGTAATCAAGACTGCCATCCACCCTCCTATCCCTGCAATTGCCTGCAAGGGACTCTGCAGACTCATAGTCAATAGGGTTTAATGCATAGCACTGGCAAGAGGGTTCACATGATCTTCTGAATTATTATTTGTGGCTGGGCTGTTTCTAAGCCGATGTGAGGTACATGCTATACTTCACAGAGTCAAAAGTTCACACCCTAAAGGGCCTATGTACTCCATTCAATTCTAAGCATTATTTCGGGCTTATGATGAGAGAGAAAGAGGGGGAGGGAGAGGGAGAAAGTGAGAGAGTGTCCTTTGTGTTCCAGGAAATGACTAAAGCAACACCTTCCCCATATGACTTACATAAAGACTCACAGATGGCCTCCTTGTTTACTTATGACAAAGTTAGACACAGACCCTCCAAATTCCTATTCTTTGTCTTATAGGTGAATACCTGAACTGTTTTTCCCCACAGACCAATCTGGACAAAATACCTGTTGACTTGTCCAAACTCCCTGGCTTTTCCTGGCCCCACAGGACCCTGAACTTGGAGCCACCTGAGGTTGAACCAGCATCTCCTTAAGGAGCCCTCCTGAAAATCAGCTGGCCACAAAAATACACATTTTGGCTGAAATGTCCAATCACGCCACTTACTCCTCCACGACCCGCACCCAGTTCTTTCTAGCTTTGTCTACTCCTCCCTATAAAAGAAAAGCTCTTTTCTGCCTGACCACTGAGATGCTTAGAGACGTTATGGTCTGAGCATTCACCTATTGCAATAGTCTTTCCAAATAAAGTCTCTCCTTACGTAAGTTTGGATTTGTTTTTATTTGACAATACTTATGTTTACTTAGCTGTCACTTTAAACGTGTCTTTCTTCATAGAGATCGAGTTAGTCGGCATTCATGTTACTAAACTAAAACTGAGGCCCAGGAAGTTGAATAATCTGACCACGTACCAACTGCTGCCTCAAAACTCAAAGAATTTTGTAGTTCCGATTCAGTTTGTGACTAACTTTGTGTGAAGAAAGATAGTAAAAGATAACCGGTGCATGTTATAAAGTTGTCACCTAACACAAAGCAAAGGGAGTGAGGAGACGGTGTTTTAAAATATGGTCCCCTGCAGGGCAGCATGATGTAGAAAGAACCATCCTCGGCCTGGGGATCAGGCACCCCACGTTTCAATCGTGCATCTACTAAGTGACCTTTGGAAGATGACTTATTCTCTCTGGGGCCTCTGTAATTTTATCTGTAAAATGAGGGAATTGAACTTCATGATCTCTAACCTCCCTTCTAGCTCCAGAAGTCTATGATTCTAAAACAATTTAGAGTAAATCATAAAGATGGACCTTCAGGCAGTCAGATCAGCAAAGGTGACTGCAATGAGGGTTACATGGTGTTACGGCCAGGGCCGTAATGAGATTTGTAATTAAATATAACAACATGGGGTCATAATCAGATCTCATGCTTCAGAAGCCACATTAATCATGATAGGGATCAGGTAGGTCACTCTCCCCAGAATGCAATGGGGACCTTGAGAAGGAAAGTGCAGCAGCCCATTCCTGCTCCAGGCTGAGCAGTATGTGTTAGAGGGGAAAGCCTGGGCTGGGCTGAAGACTCGAGCTTTAATCCTCTGTAACACTGCAGTTTCCTCCTCAGTAAAATTCAGAGAAATTCAGATCCCTGCTCTCAAACTTTCCCAAAGTTTCTCTCTAAAATAAAGAAGAAAATCTCTAAAGTAAAGAGGAAGTAAAAGACTGCTAAAACATCTGTCAAGTTTATATTTTCTTAAAAATGAGTCGGAGATTTACTCCTACTCCTTATTATATCTGATTTTATCTCAAGTTTATAATACTTAAAAGTAATTCATCACATCATAAATCTAATGACCCCTAAAGTCTGTAAAGTTTAGCTTATGATTTCAAGACACTGCAGTGAGGTGGGTGGGTGGGAGTCTGCAAGGAGCTGATGTAGGTGTACCCTGGGGGAACCCTGCTAGAATTGATATTCTGTGATTCTTATACTTAGAAATAGCCTTGCTTCTGGAGTGGTCCTGTATCAAATCATAAACTCGGGTGTGTGAGTGTATGTGTGGTTGTTGGAAGAACAGGTGTTGGTAAGGATGAAAGAAAAAGCAAATATGGAAGAGTAAGTGGTGGGGAAAAGGCTTCTGTAATGAAAATTTTGATTTCTGGGAGAAGGAAAAGTGGATAACAGTGAGAACTCACACTCCTTGGGGCGCAGGGCAAGCCTGAGGCAAGCCCTGAGGCACAGAGACAATGAGATGGCACAGCCTAATAAATGCCTCAAACACTGCTTTGTCTGATTCAAAACTAGTAGTTTATACAATGCAATACCATCTCTATTTAAAACGATGTCATTTAGCCACATTTAATTCACACATACCCATGATATTATCAGGGCCACTTGGATGGCCCCAAGTGAGAAACAGCCAAGATCTAGTGCTGCAACTCCCTAGGTCCGAACCCATGTGTTGAAAGATCTCAGACGTATTCACAAAGGCCAACTTGGTTTGCCATGGAGCTGTCCCTTCAAGGGCTGCCCTGCTGTATCTTAGGATCTTCCCAACAGTCCTCCCCTGGTTAAAGACTATTATATCTTCTACCCTTTCAAATGAAAAACTTACTTAGAGTAGCCTCAAGATTGGAGAATCAAGTTGAACAAGTCACAGTTCCTGCCCTCAAGTAAAGTACAGAAAATTCAATAGCTGATTACAATGCGATTCAATTCAATAGTTTTATAAACTTCTACTCCCACTTCAACCCTGTAGCAGAATCCAGCAAAAACAAGGTCCTTCTTGACGCTGCTTCTCTGGGAAAGTAGATGTTAATTTGGAGCAACCGGATGCTCCTGGTACCCTGGTACCTTAGGACCGTGGAATCTACCTCAAAGTGCCACAATCTAGACAACGTAGAGAGACTTAGAAGCACCAAGGTCTACCATTAGTTTGCTATGCATTGGTTGACTGTTTGAAATCATCCTTTTACTATCTAAATGCACAGAACATTCTTCAGAAATATGTCCAGTACGAAAATTGACATAGAGCAACCTCTGTCTCCCTGATCTGATGGTCAGCTTTCAGCAAATTCAATCTTCCAGACGAATCTTTAAGTTTGAAGAGAAATTGCCACTGAATCTAGTGAAAAATGGCTACTATAAAATTACAGTCCTCTGAGATACAGAATGCATTGGGCAAATTTTATACACATTATGTGATCATTTTATTTTTCTTACAATATTTTGCCATTTTCCTAGATGGGATAGTCAGAATTATGTCCCCGCCCCCAAATAACTTACATATTAATCCTCATAACCTGTGAATAAACTATGTTACAGGGAAAGGAGAATTAAGATCCTACATGGATTTAAGGTTGCTAATCAGATCACCTTGAGATAAGGAATTTATCCTGAATTATCCAGGTGGGCTCAATGTAACTACAATGTATAAGAGAGAAGCAGGTAGAAGGGAAAGAATTAGAGAAGTAGCAGCATATAAAGGATCCAATCTAATGTTGCTGGCTTTGACGATACAGGAAGAGGATGAGGAGCTAAGGAATGTGGGAGACTTCTAGAAGCTGGAATGTGCAAGGAACAGATTCTCCCTAGTGTATCCATTTAAAAAAAAAAATACAGCCCTATGAACACCTTGAGTTTAGCTCATGAAACCCATTTCAAACTTCCCATCTCCAGAACTATAAGATAATAAGTTTATGTTATTTTAAGCCATTAAGTTTGTGGTGATTTCTTACAGCGGCTGTAGAAAACTAATACACTGGTTACATGGAATAGAGAAAAAAGCAACTGAGGCAGCCAACAACAGCTCAGATAGAACATAAGGAATGATAAACACTTAAAATAGACTCACAGATAGCTGGAAGGAGTGCCTGAAGAGAATAAAGAGGAAAACCACCAACTAGGAAAAAATCATAGTGTGGGGAGACCACAAACCACAATTACCCCTGAGAGAGAGGCCATGAAACCACTAAATAGTCAACTACAGAACAATGAGAGTTTCTTGAAAACCGAATCATCCCTACAAGGACTGCCTCTGAAGGCATCATTTAATCATAAGATTGACTGTCTTGTGTTCATAAAACTGACTCTGAATCACCATGAAAAAATTAAACTACATTCTAAGTAGTCTTAGGAAGAAAGGGACTGTAGACTATTTAGAATTATTTTAACTGCCAGAGCCAACAAAGTTTTCAACTCCTACCTGTTTTAACCTATGGCTGCAATTCTTAATCTGTTTTTCTTTTTTCTGCCCATACATCATTTGCTTGTATAAAGTCACTCATTAACAGTAAGTTATTAATTTGGGGACTCACAAGAAAAAAAGTGAATCCAAATCTCTGTGAAGATGAGGGCATGTATGGCTTGAAAAATATCCTTTGGTTTCCATGACATTGCTTTCTCTTAGTTATCTCTTTCCCACACTGACTGCATCTCATTTTCCTTCTCCAGTTTCCTCTACCCCTCCCCCCATTACATTTTGGTCCTCAGGTTTACTCTCTCCATTTCTGCCCTTCTTACTCTCTCTATATGATATGTGAAGTCCTCCAAGCTGGTGACTGTCACCACCCTGTACATGATGATGTCCCCAAGCCTTATCCCTAACCAAGGATTTCCTTTTGAGGCCCTGACTGGCATTTCAATCATTTGAATGCCCACAAGCATTAAAAACTCAAAAGATGTCAAAATGAAGCTTATATCTCTACCCTCTTTTTTCTCAAGAGTCTGTCTAGTCCTCTATTCCTCACCTCATTGGATTGTAACATCATCCTCCTGTTGCTCAAACCAGAAAACTGGATGTTGTTCTGCTTTCCTCTGAGTCCCACAGTCTTGACACTCAATTGCAGGTAGGAGCACTTTTCTTTGGACTTACACAAACTCTATTACAGCATTTTTATGATTATTATCGCTGCATAAAAAGCACTCTAATACTTAGTGGCATAAATCAGCCATCTTATTATGCTCATTTATTTTGTGATCAGGAACTCAGACAGAAGACAATGAAGATGGCATGTCGGTGCTTCATATGTGTGATCTCAGGAAGATCAAAGGCTGGGGACTGGCATCATCTGAGGGCATCTTTACTTATACTGTGTGGCTATATTTAGAAAGCATAATACACAACAAACACCATGCTATCATCAATATTTTCTGTACATATTTGTTGCTTTTGTCACATTAAAATGGTTACAGAAATTTGTACTCATCACTACTATAAAATGATGGCAGTTATTAGATCCACTTAGATCTTATCATTTGATGACTTAATAAAGAAGCATGCACCAGGGGTGCGAAAAACATGGACACATTTTAAGAGATGTTATCTGTGTTTTACTTTGCGAAGTTGAATTGAATTACAGTAGCAATGTGTAGTGTAACATGCGCTCAAAAGATGTCATTATTCAAATGAATGTTAGCGTCATTCATTCTATTACAATTTTAATACAGTTTTTTCCTTTCTTAAAATGTGCATATATTTTTTTGCAATATATATGTATATATGTATATATATATATATATATATATATATATATATATATATATATATATCACACACACACACACACACACACACACCAGGGGTGCCAAAAAAGTGAATGCAAGTGGACACTTTGGTCAACATTGCTCAAGCAGTAGTTCGCCATAATCAGAACTGTCTGAACACTGATGGTAACCACTTTGAGCACCTCTTGTAATTGCAGAAGTCAAACATGACTTGTATTCATCTTTTGTTATTGGTATATATTGAGTATTACAATTTTAATAGTTTTTTTTTCCTTTCTTAAAACATGTATACATTTTTTGGCACCCTCTGTATATATCACAAAATATTTTGATATATATATATTTCAACGTGTCCTTTGTAATCTTATATTTTTTTATTTAATGCATTAAAAACATTGTTTTAAGAAAAGTACAATAAAAGTTTAAAAATTTTCTATTTTACTTCAAATGAGTGAATAAGTGAATAGTAAAAATAAAATATTACTGACATTTGATGTTAAATTCTAGTTATGCAGATTTTTAAAAATATGGATCACTATATTTGCTATACAAATATCATCATATTCTCTAAAGATACATTTTATCCTGACTGTTTTAGTCAATTATCTCGTTAGTTCTCAATAATCCTGTAAGTACAATGATATAATAATTAAACAAGAATTGAGACAATATATTGTGGTTCCTATATTGTAACACTTTGAGTAGGTCTATATTCCATATATAGAGGAAAAGCAAACATATCTAGAGATGTTTCATTTAGTCCTGCATTTCCTACAATAAGTTTCATAGAAGCTGGTTCTGTATAAAATTAAAAAACTACATATGAAAAGAAAGAAAGAAAAGGGAGGGAGGGAGGGAGGGAGGGAGGAAGGGAGGGAGAGAGGAAAGGAGGAAGGAGGGAAGGAAGGGAGGAAAGGAGGGAGGGAGGGAGAGAGGGAGGGAGGGAGGGAGGGAGGGAGGGATGGAGGGAGGGAGGAAAGGAGGAAGGAGGGAAGGAAGGGAGGAAAGGAGGGAGGGAGGGAGAGAGGGAGGGAGGGAAGGGAAAGGAAGGAGAGAGGGAAGGAGAAAGGAAAAGAGGGAGGAAAAGATGGAAGAAAAAAATAAGTCAGGGTATTCGCTGGTCAAATTAGAGGGGGTAGAATTCTTGGTTAAACCAAATATAAAAAAAAATTTCTTTGTAATTGGACATTCATGTTCATGGTAGGTCATTGAGAAGAGAGAAGAGTGTGTGCAGTGTTTTCCAAGCCTGCTTTCTCATGAGTATCACATTTTATGGAAAGCTTGATCCAGTCCAATTCTCTCACTATGCATCCACAGAAATCAAGGTCCAATGAGTAAATGACATGCCTGCAGCCAGCCAGCTGTTGGGAGAGCAGGGCGAAAACTGGAACCTGTCTCCTGTCTACCAGTCAAGGGCTGTTTCCACTCTTCCATTACACCAATTAATTAAGAGTGTAGCTACCTACCCGATAGAAAAGACAAACAGTGATAAATGAAAAAAATCAATTACAAACTAATTGTTGGAATAGGTAATCTGAATGGGCAAAAGTGATGAGACAGAAGCAATTCTTCACAGTTCTGCTTAAATAAGAATTACTGACATATTTTTGATATCTACCCTCTCCATGAATAACATCTTTTCACCTGCCTCTACCCGTGAGATCTCTGTAGGACTTGTGATGGAATGAGGTTTGGGGGGAAGGTGGGCACTTGACATGATACAGCTGAGTTCAAAAAGCTGAATAGAAAGTAAGGAGTGGTAACAAATTTTCTACCCTTCCTACTCAGAAATCAAAGATGAGTGCGGCCCCAAGAGCTAACTTGGAGTACCACTGTGTA
Source organism: Rhinolophus sinicus (assembly GCF_036562045.2). Classification (NCBI taxonomy): domain Eukaryota; kingdom Metazoa; phylum Chordata; class Mammalia; order Chiroptera; family Rhinolophidae; genus Rhinolophus; species Rhinolophus sinicus. The sequence continues at coordinate 74,598,384 of NC_133753.1, forward strand.
AAATTTATTATCTGTATATCTGATTTTTTTCATTCATATCTACAGGTTGGGAAGAGTTCCTCCTCCTAAAATAGTCACTTTGAACATAATAAAGCAGGTGAGAAACCCACAGGATTATTCATTTGAAAAGTCTGAATATCTTAATAATGCCACATCCTGAGGGCAGTTTCCTGAGTTTGCCTCATTTCCCCTCCTCTACTCCCAGGATATAACTTCAGGAACATAAGAACTGACAGACAACTAGCTCAAGAAAATGGTAAGATGCAAATGATCAAAGACTTAGAGACCATGAGGGAAGAGAAGAAGAAATGGCAGTCCAAAGGAGAATCACCACAGCTCTGAGGTAAAAGGCAATTTCCAGGTCAGCGAATGGAGACTTCTACCCAGAAAGTGGATTGGGGTGGAGGGTCAAGGGGTGGGGAGGGAACTGATGGGAGATGGCGTACAAAGGTGGTTTTAAACCTTATTTTCAACTATGTTATGGACTTGAATGGCTAACAAAATAGGCCATTGAAATTATGGACTGCATGGCCCCTTCCTTCCAATTATGAAGCCTAGAGCTGAAATCATGGTATCTCACAACAGAAACGGTACTGTTTTCAGATAATGCAGTAATCTTATTCAATCTGTACCATCTTTTGTCTCTGTTGCAGCCACTATTCTGCAACATTTAATAGTAACAGGATATGTGATTGGACTGCAAGGCAACTGTCATGGAACACTTAGAAATTCTCTTCTGAGATAATACAAATGTGTCTACAGTGTCCCAACAGAAATGCCAATTTTGAAAGCGATATATGAGGAGGCATGTAACGGAAAACTTTGAGAAACAAGCTAAATTAACTGAAAAGTCCCCTGCCCACAAAGAAAAAGAAAGAGTGTGAGAGAATAAAACAAACAAAAAAACACCTCATCTAAAAAGAATACACCTCTGAATGTGAAAACCACCAAGCCACATTACTGAGGTGAGGGAATACATACAGTAGTGTCCACTTATCTGTGGTTCTGCTTCCTGTGATTTCAGTTACCCACGGTCAACCATGGCCCAAAAACATTAAATGGAAAATTCCAGAAATAAACAATATACCAGTTTTAAATTGGGTGCCGTTCTGAGTAGCGTGATGAAATCGCGTACCATCCTGCTTCATCCTGCCCCAGACCTGATTCATCCTTTCTTTGTCCACACTGTGTACACTACCTGCCCTGTTAGTGATTTATTGACTCATTAGCTATCGTGGTTATCAGACAGACTGTGGAGGTATCGCAGTGCTTGTGTTCAAGTAACCCTTGTAGTAGCCTGAAGCTATGCCATTCCCCTCACTTCATCTCATCCCACAGGCATTCATCACCTCACATCATCACAAGGGTGAGTACAGTACAATAAGATGTTTTGAGAGACCACATTCACATAACTTTTATTACAGTATATTATTATAGTTGTTTTATTGTATTATTAGCTATTGTTGTTCATCTCTTACTGTGCCTAATTTATAAATTAAATTTTGTGATAGGTTTGTCTATATAGGAAAAAGTATAGTATGCATAGGGTTTGGTACTATCCGCGGTTTCAGGCATCCACAGGGGATCTTAGAATGTATTTCCCAAGGATAAGGGGGGGAACTACTGTATTAGCAAAAACAACAAAGATAGTGTTTATGAAGTGCTGACTGTTTCATAAAGTAAGTTAAAGTAGTTGAGCTAATAATTCTAACGGGACACAACAGCCAAATCCTTATTCAGAGATAATCCAGTCTCTACGAATTCCTCTTTTCACAAAATCTCCTTCTCTCCATCTCTTAAACTGGATGATTTGGAATTATCCTTCTGGAGAAACTCAGCAAGATTTCTCATTTTGTCTTTGTACAAAGAAGGCAGCTCGCTCAGAAGACTTGCCCTACAACTCACGAGGAGGCAAAGGACTCCCTCAGGGCTGGATCTGCAGCTGCATTGGTGGGTCTCCACTTAAATTTGTCCTTCAAAGTCAGGAGAATGACTATTCCATAATTCTCTCACCTGATTAATTTTTAACTCTGAGCATAATTACACTCTTCAGAAGGTAAATCGGTCTTATAAATCAGTCGTCGTTGACAGTTCACTGTGCACAGTGCAATAGTCTTGAGAGGGGTGGGGAGATGCTCGCCAAACCTGAGTCCTCTACCTTCCACTCCCTTCCTGGGCTGTCCCTTCCAGGAGCCAGAATCTCAGGGGACAATGCCCAGAGCAGGAGGCGGACCTGAGGTTTGCAGAGGGTGCGATTGTCTTTTAAAGCAAGGAGAAAAGGAGATGGAGAGAACGAGGCTTACAGACTTCTCTATTAAAGCTGTGCTGAACTCTAGCCTTCTGGCAAGCTGAGACAAGCCGCCAATTTGAAGTGTGTGAGCTTTAATCTGCTTCTGGCCTGATGGGTTCTCGCGTCCACAGGGAGCTGGGAGGCATCCATTATGCTGGACCAAGGAGATGGAGCGTCTAGGAAATATGTTAATACAGAGCCCTCCCCGCCGGCCCGCCCCTGCCCTTGCCTTCTCTGACAGCCTCAGAAAGAGTGACATTTCAGGAGTGTGTCCCTCCTATCAGGGCTCCCAAAACTCACTCTATTCATTGTATTATTAAACTCTTTTTTTTTTTTGGAGGACTATAATGAGCAATGTACTTGTTTAAAATGTGAGGCTCTGCTTTGTTTGTTTTTTAAGTTCTGGGATGGGTGGGGTGGAGGAGGGAGAGCGTTTGTGCACAGAAAAGCTACTTAATTTCTTAAACAATGTAACCACTAATGAAAGAACACTTTGTTTTTCAAATTAATACATGAAATATTAAAGTTATACATTAAAAAATCTAGTTTATCAAAAGTGTTCAATTTCTACCAATAAATCTTACACATTTCATAGTAAGTAGCAAATTCAGCAACAATAATTTTATAAGGGAAACTTTGGTTAATACTTTGTCCTATTTATAAAACTTTCTAATATATTTCAAATATTTTAAACTGGATTTATCAATTGTATATGTATCCTGTTTAAGTTCTTCAACTATGTGATCAACAAACTTTCTAGGTATTTTAGTATAGCAACTCTTAGAAATTAAGCTTCATACTATGTGAACCTGAAATTCTCTTAAATATCCCAACTGAGGGTAGATTTAGTAAGATGTGAACTAAGAATTACAAGTATGAATCAATTATGCAATGAACATGTTCAACTGGCATTACAAACTGATAATTGGGCTAATAAGTCCAATTCTTTTAAATGTCATTGTACTTAAAATATGAAATGTGCTCATATTTCTTAACGCTAAAATATCAATACTATGCATTTAAAAAATATTTCCATATTGATTTCTAAATCTACCTCAAGTTAATTGTTTTTCATTCATTAGGAAAAGTATATATCTTAGATACAGTTTGGGGATTGTCTTTCTAAAAGAATGACCTCAGCTTGCTGAGACTTCTTATGTAACCAAGGATAGCAGTCACACTTACTGGTCTGCAGTCTCCATGGGAAGTGAGGAGCGCTGCTAATAGCAGCTCTATCAACAACTTCAGAAATATAAAGAAGTAGATGGCCAGGAAGACCATGTCCTTCGGTTTTCAAACAGGAATACCCAATTTGCAAGTCAGCTTAGAGTTTGCAAACACATCCACGCTGACTATTATACACAAGTGAGTGTTCGCATATATTTTACTCAAGTTATATATGTTTTTTGGTCTAAACGTAAAATTTTTGAAAAATCATTTTAAAACTGTTTTGTTTTTTTAATTATAGAGTACATACAACATACACAAAAAATTTTAAATAATACAATGAAACCCTAATTTCTCCATGCTCCCATCACTCAGTTCTAACAATCATCAACTCATGACAAATCCTGTCCCATTTCAGTCATACTTATCCATTTTACCTCTGGTCTCATTGTGAAGTGAATCTGAGATGTCAGATCTTTTTATTTGTAAATAAAGGGTAAGGACTTTTTGTTGTTGTTGTTAGAAAACACAGTGATTTACCATTACCACACATAAGAAAATTACCAAATATCCAATGTTTGAATGTCTGATCCTTTCTTAAATGTAACACAATTTTGTGGTACAGTTCATTTGAATCAGGATCTGAAGGAAAAAAAAAATCCACATTTTGCAATTGGTTGATATGTCCTTTAAATATCTTTTAATGTGTAAGAACCGCCTCCACCTATTTTTTTCTTACAATTTATTATCAAAGAAATGAAGGCTTTATCCTATAGGGTTTCTCCCATTCTAGATTTTGCTGTTTGCATTCCTTTTGTATAGATTTACATGTTTTTCTCTCTCTATTTCCTGTAAATTATAGTTTTTGGTAAGACTACTTTAAAGATGGTGTGTTCATCCAAATGGAAGCACATAATGTCTCTATCTTTCTGTCTGTCTTTCTCTCTCTCTTTGATATTGATAGACATTGATGAGCAGTGCGTAGATTCTTCCACAAAAAGAAATATCCTCTTCTCTACTATTTGGTTACCTGATAGTACAGTTCATCCAGGAGAGGCAAGTAAAACCTTGAATTTGTTGCCATATTAACCCATTTTCAAAATATTGAGTCAGTACAGTAGTATCCTCTGATAGTAATCAATTAATTTTGTGGTTTTTAAAATTATAAATGTTTGAATTTAAAAATAAAAGAGATAGATAGCTCTGTTTTCAGATGTCTTGCTCTCCACTGAGAAAACATCCCTCCCGGCTTGTGTAGCCCACCAGTCCATGCCTCAGAAGCCCTGATTTTAGAAGCTAGTTAACAAGAAGACATTGAGGGAAAGGACGCTTAGGAAACTTTAATATCCTGTGCTCTAGAAAAGGAAATCTACTGCTTTTTTAAGACTGTTCTGTCTGGGTAGAAATAAAAATTTTATTGGTGATTTTTATATATTAGACTCTGTTCAAAGCATTTTAATTGTATTAGCACATATTAACTACTCAATCCTTATATTGATAATATTATTATCCCCACTGTACAGATAAAGATAGTGATCATAGCATAATTAAGTAACGTGGCCACCATTATCCAGTAAATAAGTAGAGAAGATGAGATTCAGATTCAGAGCCTGAGCCCCTAACACGTTTTCGCTTTTGAAACTCACTCAGTGTAGGAATTTCAAAAATGAAGTAACTCATCTCTGAATTTTTGAACAGCAAGGAATTTTATATCCCTGCATGCATTGAGAAAACAAGGAAAGCTATTCATACAGGCCAAACACTAGAGTAATCAAAGAAAATTATTTATGGCAAAGGGAAAAGATGACCTTATTTAAAAATGAAATATGGAGCTTTCACTTCAGAATGTGCAGAACTAAAGTTTTAAGAACATTTTGAATTTTAAAGACAGTTGAAAAACAGCACTGTAGAGTAGAAAGTTTAGTTGGAATCAGACTTAACTAGAAACAAATCCAGCCTCTACCTCTTACTAGGAATGTATCCTTGGCATTTCCTAATGTCCCTGAAGCTTAGTTCCTGTCTCTAAAATGGGATGAGTATTATAACATCAATTTCTCCATTCAGTTACTGAATTGCTAGGAGGCACCCCTATACATATTTGGTAAATGGTGCTTCTGATCCCTTAACTTATTGAGAATCTTAATTCTTTCTATTTCATGTATTTTTCAGTTCACTTTGTTTTTTAATTCTGTAGAAAACTAAATAAACTTTACTAGTCTCTGATTGTAAGTTTTGCTTCTTTTAAATAAAGGATAATGAATTTTGTCTTTGTAACCTGTCCAATTCCTTATATTTCTGCTGAGTTCTCTAGGAAATAGGTAAGGAAAAAAAATATAAGGCACAATTTTCATTAGATGACATGTTGTAATGTGGTATGACTCTAGGGAATGCTGAACAAAGGAGGAAAACTGGTTATATAGAGTGGCGACGTCGAACACAGAGAGAAAAGTCCTTATTTCCAATTCCTTTATCAAAGTCAGAGAACGGCACAAGGAGAAACTTCCGTGCCCCTCAAGACAGAATGGATGGCAGAAGTGTTGACACCGTCAATAACAGAGATATTGAATTCACTGGCGAATTGTACATACATGCAACTTATGTTTCTTAAATAACACACACACGTGCAAGAATCACACATAAACATACATACACACATAGTAGTCATTTCAGTATCCTATCAACTAAGTCATGGTTGAGAGTAAAATATCGATCCTTTGTTCCCTGTGCTCGCCCCATGCACTTGCTACTATCCACTTCCCATACCACCACCTTGGTAAGTCCTTAACGCCACTTTTAAGCCAAGCTTCCTGGCATAGCAGCATCAGGGCATGAAATAGCAGGATGAAGCCAGGCTGGCCTCTGTGCCCATTCAAGATGAACTGGTGAGATTTGGCTCAAATCATACAGGTACAAGAAATGCCACATCTCCTTCATTTATAAGAAATCAAAATTTGTGACTCAGATACAACATGCACTATAGTTGCCAGAAAGCTTAAGGAAGTCTCCTAGTCTAAAGTCAGGAAATTCTACTGATTCCAATTGTCCAAATCATATGGTCAATTTAAATGAAGGAGATTCCACTTCCTATATGTCCAGCTGGACTTTGAATTTGTCATGATTAATTCATTTAACAAGTATTTATGGAGCACATGCTATATGCCACACACTATCCTAAAGACAGAGTATTGAATAAAACAGGTGAAAATCCCTGCTCCTCTGGAACTTATTTGTCCTTATTGTCTATTTCCCTCTGTTCCAGTAGAAATCAAGTAAAGAATAATCAGAGCTAAGGAGAAGTAATGAAGCAGGGAAAATGACATAGAATCAGGGTTGACATTTCAGAAAGAATGGCCAAGACAGGCCTCACAGGAGGGGAAGTACATACCTGAGGGAGTCAGAGATTAGCCAGGTAAGTCAGGGTAGAGCAGCCCACTCTGAAGAGACACAGAGTAGAGCATGAAGGCCACGAGTGGAGAACAAGCCTGGTTGGCAAAACACTTGGGAGGCCAGTGGGGCCAAGTGGAGTGAAAGAAGGAGAAAGTGACAGAGGTGAAGTCAGAAATAAAAGGGACTAGAGAAGAGAAGACCCTGCAGACTCCAATAAGGGCCCCTGAAGACTACGGCATCAGAGTGGGACCTCCTCCACCAGTCTCCTCTTTCCAGCAGTTCTGCATGAAGCTCATCTTCTTTCTCAGTGGTTGGATCCTGTACTTTAAGATCCCCAGTCTATCCCTGTCCCTACAGGAAAGGAAGACTTCAATTTCAGGCAATCAGCCTAGAAACTAAAGTGAAAGCATCACAACAAAGTGCCAGACTCCCCTGTTTTCTCCCTGAAGGGAAAAGACCTTTTAAAATAGCCTGATGCAAGAGAGGCCAGAACTCAGACCTTCATGACTTAACCTTATAATCCTGAGAGGAAAGGAAGGGGACAGGAACATCACTCTCCTGTGAAAGCACGAACACAGAAATCAGCATCTCAGCAAATGATTTCGTGGTTCTGAGGGACATGACTGTCTCTGAGGACAGTCTCGGCCATACAGTATGGCACTTACCATGGTCAATGGCAATTACTGATTTACTGTCTATTTCATCATCTTTGAAATGTGAACTCTATGACGAAAAGACTGAGCTTTATTTGCTTTTCCATCTTTCGCTCCCATGACACAACTTGTCACAAGGTAGGTGTTCACTAAATCCTTGTTGAATGAGTGATATCAGTGACTTATAGGGATAATAATTATTCATGTAAAAGACCTGGTTGCTCAGGAAAGCCGATGCAAAAGAGGAGACATTGTGGCATGGTATAGTCCATCTTGAATGGCTGACTCAAAAATGTCATAGGGGTACTGTGTCAGAAACTACTGGTAGCCATTCTCCTCATCTAAAGTTACATAATTCGTAGTTGGGCTCAGGTTCACCCAGAGAAAAAGTGACCACATTCCCCATCATCCCTTGCATATTGGTGTGGTCATGTGATCAAGTTCTGACCGTGGGATATTTTGGATAGGTGTAGAAATGATGTATGTCCTTCAAAGGAAGAAAGGTGTAATCCTGTAGCCCTTCACACTGTCTGAAATGAGGGTGTGGTAGTGAATTATCTTGGATCATGCTGACCAAGCAATACTCTATGGCTGGCAAAGAAAAGAGAGGAGAATGTGTCCCTGATACCGACAAGTCTCTAAACCAGCATCGGACTGCTTATGCGTGGACTGTGAAAATCATTGTCATTATAAGTTTTGATTACAGCAGGTCAACCCCTATCCTAACTAACACTGTTGATCATTCACTTTTCCTACTTTATTAGAACTGATTCCCTTAGGCACCAGGATAGAGTAACTTGCTAAGGTAAGTTGAGAATAAACATTAAGAATGTTTGAAAGAACTTCAAAACCATCTAAATGAATAATGATTTAGAAGAGATCATGATGGTTTCATCCTTAATTTGCCACAAGATAACTGCAAAAACAGAAACTTTTTGGTTCCCGTCTCATGTGCAAGTAAAATATAACACCATGTATAAATTCTGCATTTCGTCTTCAATTTGGCAAAAATTACAGAATGTATAAAAAAGCATAGTGTCCATTTTCTCCATTCTATGTCTCATTTCTCTATATTAACCAGACCTGGGGGTCTGTGTTAACACAGCAAACAAAGACAAGGTCAAACATTGTATGATAAACTCAACCAATAGAGAAAAACAGGGTAACCCTGGGTCCTGTAGATTCCATAATCTAATTATTTTTTTCTTCTGATTTATCCTGTGCTCTGTCACATTTCCACTGCCTCTTAGTCCCCTGAAAATAAATTCACTGCCTTTAATCCCAGCTTCTTCCAATTAAGCCACTGCAAATCAGAGTGCTTTTTATAAAGTAGAAACATGATTATGTTCTTTGGCCCCTCAAGGATGCTTTAAAGATCTCGAATAACTTTGAGATATGGTTCCAAATGCAGAAATAGAAAGCTTTTGTGATCTAGCCTCAGCCTTCTTTGCATCCCATTTTCCCTCATAGTCCCCTCACTTCCAACCCCACTGAACTACTCACCATCCCATAAATTCCGCACACTCTTTCACATGTTATGTCTTTCTGTGTGTTTTTCCTATTGACTTTAGCAGCATTTCTCCCAATGAGTCTTATGGTAATGTCCTAGTCTTCCTTCCCTTTAATATTTTCTCTGATTTCCCCCTAAGAATTGTAGGGTTCAGTGCAGGCTGCCCCAAAACATCCGACAATAGCATATCAATTACTTTGAATTAAAGTTGACAGCAATCAATGCCAGAAGGGCAAGTTGACCCTACCTCATCTCCGTGAATGCAGGAACTAAATTTTCCTTGTGAACGGTGCCCTCCTCACTCCAAGGGGGCTGAGAGACACCCTTATCACCAGAGTTAAGGAATCCTGGACCAAAAGCTTACATAAGCAAACCTTGGTACTCTTTTACTAATTTACTACCTAAGCCCAAACTTTGCTTAGATGCCTCACTAATGAGCACCCAAACTGAAGTGTCCTGTCAATTCTTCACAAATATATTGTTTTTTGTCTGAAAAGTATAAGAAGCTGGCTGGTTAGATCATTTCTCTGAGCATTATATCACAATCTTGATCATCATCTCTGATGTCCTGAACAGCATATGTATTAAGTTGTGTGTGTTTTTTCCTCTTTTTAATCTGGCTTCCTGTCAACTTCATTATTAATTCAGCCACAAGAACATAAGAGGGGGAATGCTAGGAATTCTCTCCCTTCCCTATAGAATCCTTTTTCCACCGTGTTCCCAGAGCATCCTCTAATACCTCCATAAGGGGCTTAGAACTATCCTGTGTGTATATCTGCTCTTCTTCAATATGCTCTTGAACGCAGGTGCCATGAATCTACTTTTTTTTTTTTTTTCATCCCTGGTATCTAACACCATGCCTGTCATAGAGTAGCTGCTCAGTAAACATTAGATAAATAAATGAGACCTGATTACATAACACCCTCCCCATGTCAAAAAAATCTCCCTTTTTTCACGTTGGTATTTTGGGCTTGAAATATCTTGAATATTGACTCAACTCTCTGTTTTCATTTGACTCTGGGTAAGTCTAACCAGGGTAGGTCCAGAAAGGACAGAAGGCATCTGCAAGGGATCTCTGCCAACGCTGATCACTTCCCCAATCAGAAGGGTGTCTGCTTGAAAACAAAGCCATTACCTTTACTATGACAGAAAGCCAAATCAGAATAGAAGGATTTATGAAAGCTCAGAATTCTTACTTAGGACTATTAATAACATAGCAGAGGAATACAGGCGAAATTGTCAGAGTTATGCAAAACAACAATTTTAATTGGCAAAATTCAACTTCTGATAGCCAAAGCAATATCAAGGTGGCTGAACTCCTTTTGGAGCTAAAGTGGCTTGGATAACAGAAACCACATCTGATGTATTTTAAGGTCTTCTGTTACCATATGTGCTCCACTCATAGTGACAGATGGGTATTGATATTTTTTCCTCAACTGCACAAAAGCTAGCTGAAGCATATGCAAAACTCTTAATGACATTAAAGTTTTGCCAATTAAAAACATGTTCAAGCATTTGATACAGCACTTGATAACATGTTTCACAAGTTCCATGCTGAATTTTAAATCATGGTTTTTATTACATTGTTTGTCAAACTAGTGTGACTAAAACAATTATCACATAGGTCATATTTTCAGCTCTTTTATCATTTTGGCACCTGTCAAAATTAATGATGAAAAAGTAGTAGAGTCATTAAACAGCAATAGAAAGATATAAAATATTAAGTTACAAATAGTATATATGAAAAGAGACCAGATTCCATGTGTTCATTCTACCCCACACATTACTGAAGATAAACAGATGTGAGGGGGGAGGGATAGGCCACTAAAAAAGTAGTCCTCTCAACTGATTATCCAAAGTTATCAATTTATTTTAACTAATCATAAAATTTAGAGTTAGTCCTATTTCATGGGATGATGAAGTGATTTTAAGAGATTGAAGATTTCGGTATTGTCTTAGTCAATTTGTGGCTTTGTTTGTCTATTTGTTTTATATGAGTATATTAAGGGACTTTTAATTTGTCCCCTGCTCCGTGGGCTGGGCTGTAGACCTGCTTCTCTCTCTGAATGTTTGACTAAGATCTTGAGAAAAGCATTTTACCTTTTGATCATCCTGTTTCTGCCTTATGTATGCACATGAATCTAAATGAGTCAGTGGACTTTCTCATAAACATGGTGAAATTTTTCAAACGGGTGCACTTGCATATTTCAGTATGTTTGCTGGTTTTCTCATTAACTGATTTTATAAAATTCCCTTTGCCAAGTTGCTACCTCTTTTGCAATGACCTCAAGATGATATTAGAGGGAGGGAGGGGGAAAAAAAGAGAAGACACAAATCAATATGAAAGTTTCCAAATGAGCCAGCATAAGATTATCTTTAAATCCCTTCCGAACCAATCAGGCAAATTTATTGAAGTGATTTTTGGAATTTATTTAGTTGAGGAAACATAATATTCAGAGAAGTGAAAATAGTTGCTTAAAGCCTTAGCGTCAGTTGACAGATCCTGGATTAGAACTCCCATCTTGTGACTTTTGCAGGAAAAACAGTGCCTTTACCTCTGCACTACAGGGCAACACTCTGCCTGACAGAAACTGCTGCTCTGCAGACCAAATGGAACAATCATTGTTGAGATCTGTACACAAATACCTATCTGCTCCAAGGGCAAAAATAATCCTGATGGCAGGAACCAAAAAGCCATATGAGATTAACAATAACAACTGTAAGAAAAGACCATGAATGTTTCAGGTTAGAAAAAGATTGAACTTTCAGACTGGAACTTTACCCTATCCTCTGAGAGGATTTGATAATGCTTAACATTTCTTAGGGGCGGTCAAATGACTGCCCTCCAAAATCCCTGTTTACAGCAATGATTAGACATGAGTAGTGGCGATATTCTTAAAGGACAATAGACTAAAAAGGGAGAAAAGTCAAGTGTTCTCCAGCCTGAGTTCCAAGTTTGTAGGAAACGGAATGGCTCAGCAGCCCGGTCCTGCTCCACAATGCACATCAGCAAGTTGGTAGGCTAGAGGTTTTATAGACACGCACAGAAATTTTCATTCCATTCTAACCATGGAAATGTGGCCAAAATCTGAAAGCCTGAACTCTGCAGGAATAAGAGAACAGTTGGCTCTTGCCTCTGAAATAGGCTCTGGCAGTGGTGCTGCATGTAGATAGGTCGCATTTTGCAAAATAGAAGCCATTATCTTTAGCATATCAACCAGACAAAATTAAATTGTAATTACATAGAGACATCCAAAAGCAAGCTATTTTGTCTTCAGTTAAATTCAAAGAAGTGTAATCGAGATTACCAATTTGAAAAGAAGTTTAGACAAGCAATAAACATGGCTAGAAGAAACATGGAATTAGGAATTTAAAAACCACCAGTCTGAATTTTAATGACTGGTAAATATCTTAGAAACCGAAGTAATGTACTATATAGTACATTTTTCTAGTTTTAGATTATGGGAAAGGGATGTGAATTTATTCAAGTTTCACTGATTTATTAACCAAATTCTTTCATTAAATTTTCATTTGCTTTTCAAGAAGTAAATATAAAGGTATTCCTACTCATAAAATGTTGTAAGGAGCTCATATACTGTTCGAAAACTGCTTAACCCAAAGAAACAGATGAATTCTATTTTACTCTGCAGTCTTCTTGAATATGAGAATCAGGCCTCTGCTGAGGGAGAAAAATATTTTTAGAATAGATAAAAATCAAATCAGTCACTGTGGAGACTTTGAAAGAACAACTTGTATCTATTTAAGATGGCCAAGAAGAAAAGGTAAAGAAAAGGTCATCCAGCAGGGCATTTCTCAATAATCAAATCCTTCCTGGGGGAACTTCAGTGGTTTTCTGTTTTACAACCACTTGATTAGATTCTGATCAAAGGAGTTAATAGCCAGTTCACTTTGCAAACATTAGTCTAAAAATTTGACCTACCAGACTTGAAAGTGAAAGCAAATGAGTTTTTAAAAATTCCACCTTTTTTAGCAACCTCTGATGAAATGGTCGTCCTGGCCAACCTAATAGGGGAAATCAGCAATTCCCCTTCAGAGCAATGCTTTGTCTTCCTTTCAGCTCTAAAGATGAGCAATCTGGCTCCTTCTCAAGGTGTGTTGCCACAATGGAAAATGGTGGCAAAGGCATTTTCATGATCATTCTCTCCAAAGTCCAGTTAAGTATGTGTAACTTACACACACATATACTAGTTATGATGGAGGAAGAAAATAAATTACATTTTGAAATAAAAAAAAAAATGAAATCAGGTACCACAAAAAAATACGAAAGGAATTTTTGTATCATATTATTCGCTTTATGGCTAATGCTAACTTTATATCCACAAGAAGTTAGTGTCTAACCATTTCCTCATATATTTATTTTAGTGTAAATGTCACAAATAAGGCAATGAGCAGAATACATCCATTGAACAATGTGCTGACAAGTTTCCCCCTAGGTCAGATGCCATTCAATCTCTGCTCATAGCACTGAGAAGTCTTTATGTCCAATTGTACAAATGAGGAATTTGAATATATTATTATCTTTAAAAAGCTTCCAATTCAAAGATCAATTGCCTCCCTTTCTACCACTTAGGTCACACATAGATATGTACTTGGTACCACCTTATAGATCCAGGCTCTCTTTGCCTTATATCAATAACCTCAACCTCCCCTTTACTAACCTTTCATAATCCCAGTTTTCATCTCTACAACAATTTGTGCCTCAGTTCTCATTTACCCTCCATAGCAAATCCAAGTTATTGAATGCAGCCAGAGGCTTCCGTTTATCACCCCTACCAGGTCAATCTGAGAGTGTGACAATCTATAATGGGCCTTGTAAATGAATAGGAAGATAACATTTGAGAGAAATAAGGCATCTGCCAACGTTGGCCAATGTCCCAGACAGTAAGTAGTTCAGTCAGTAGGAGTAACCTGGGTTCAAGAGCGTCCTCTAGGTGCAAAATGTCCTATAGGCACCAGAAAGACAGAAAACATGGTGTGTGTATGTCAGTTCACCCTGAATATCAAAGCCTTTCTGAAAATAAGCCAAGCATGGGACTAAAGGCAGCTGGCTTTTTTATTTTTATTTTTTTTATCTTATTTATAAGCCCATCAAATAGCTTAACTAACAAATGTACCAACTCACTCTCTGGCCCAGATTTGAGTTACAGTTGGCCTTGACAAATATTGTCCAGATGTTGGCTAAATTGTGCCTGCTTTCAACAGAAGGTCAATAAACTAAGAAAACTGGCTTTGTGTTTCCTACAAATTTATTGATCCAAATCCTAGAAATAAAATTAAACCACTGTAGGGATAACCAGGACTTGAAATCGGAGGAAAGAGCCAAGCATTTTTCTCCTGCTTTCTGCAAGGATAACTATAATTCCCCCACAAATTAATTTACATTTTGGAGAGGGCCAAGAGCTGTTAAAAAGGAAAGTGACGATGGGGAGATTAGGGGAAGAAGAGAACAAAAGAAGGATAAGAGACTATAAAAAGAACAGGGTGCAAGGCAAAGTTAAAACACACTAAATAATGAGCAGCTACACTTTCCTTTGAACAACTATACAGAATTCCCACTGTTCCTTTCACTCCTCTTTTGCACATGTACATGCTTCTTAAATTGTAGGGCGACCATAAATGTAACTAATGAGCTATACAAACATCTGTGCTTCATTTTCTTAACCCCTATAGAAATAATCCAATACTTTTCTGTCTTAAGATCCCAATGCTTAGGATTCTAAAACCAAGACCATGAGACAGACAGATGTAATGTCATAAGACATCTCTGGGTGATCATCTTTAAAACTATTTTAATTCTTTTAGATCACCAATATATAACCTCTTACTATGCTAAATAGCATTTTACAAAGAGAAATAGACCATAAATAGGACACTAGAAACATTTGATTTGGTTGGAATTTGATGTTTTTTAAATTCTAAAATATATACAAAAATGAAAAAAAAAATTCAAATCATTCAGAGATAATCACACTTTAAAATGATTTTCTTAATATAAAATATGGTATATAAAATATATATCATATAAATTGTGCCAGCCTTAAAGAGATGTATGTTAGATAAGAAAATAAAAGTGTTATTTTTATGTTTGATTTATTTGAAGAACGGTCTATCACAAATTTAATTATCTGGAACAGAGATTGAAAGCAGAAAATCATTACTTAAACCTTTTAACTCGAGTAAGAGTCACAAAATGCAAGATTTTACTTATAAGAAAGTCTTGAAGCCAAGAGATTGCATTCACTTAGAATTGCTTGTAGCACATGGCAGCCAATTAGAAGTAGAAAAAACACACATTGATAATAATGAGAAATGGCTGTTGAAAGAAGAGACCACAGGAAAAAAAGGAATAAAACTGTGTTCTGGCATCATTTGGAGTGGAGGAAAGTAACCCTAAGAGCTTTACTGGTTTCTGAAGACCTTGGTGAATTATAATTAAGCATAATATTTTTAGCACATTTTGACACTACTGAAGGATGAAAAAAATATTTGGTACTGTCAATGAAACAAAAGAAAATATAACGTATTTTGCAAAAATTTTCATCAAAAATCTACTAAAATATATTGCTGGTGCTTAAATGGATGAAAATAGTGAGATAATAAGAAGAGGTACGAAAGAAAAAGAAATAAAAAGAGTAATCAATCAGATATTAGAGGATTACAAGGTACCTGATTAGGTGAGTAAATACATGACTGCCAATAAATTTCTTCACTTTTTTCACTGTGGAGAGAATATCTTCATGGAGTCAATTTGGGGTATAATAATTAAATCTATATATGAAGCTCTGAAAAAGAAAGGTGGGCGGAGAATGCATCTTTATTCTGCTGATGTCAAATTATTGTCCCTTCCACAATAGAAGGGATTCCTGGGTTGATATAAGAGTGGGCTGGAGTATAAGGAAAGAGGGAAAAAATGCTGTGAGATGAAGCTGGAAATTTAAATGGAGTAGGGCAATGCAGAGACTTATAGGCATATTAAGGATATTTAATCGTGATCTTTGAAGCAAAAGGAACTCACCAAAGTGTTCCAAACAGGGGAGTGACATGAATATAGTATTTATGTTTTTAAGCTCACTCTGGAAATAGAACAAGAAGAGATGTGAACCCTGGGAAATTCCAGAAACAAGATAATGTGTTACAGTGGGTGGAGTGGCAATATTGGAAGTGGAGATGAAGGCTTGATTGCAAAATGGGGCATATGTGCAGAAAGAGTTAAGAATAATTCTAAACTTTGGGATGTTAAGTGATGATGCGAGGCATTAAGATAGTAAGATGTAGATGAAGTAGAGAATATGAGTTTAGTTTTGGACATGATGAATTTAAGGAAAGTTTAAGACATCTATGAACTAATGTATGCCGCTGAATATACAAATCTAGAGCTTACAGGATGGATTTATATAATGTGTTCTAGATATAGAACCATGGAAATACTGTTTATGGTTTTCTTAAGATGACTACTTCCCTTCTGTACCATAATTCAGGTATACTCCAATGTTATTGATTGAATGTTTATGTCCTGCAAAATTCATATGTTGAAATCCTGACCCCTGTGTGATAGTATTAGGAGGTGGAGCCGTTTGGAGGCAATTAGGTCATGAGGGTGAAGCCCTCATGAAAGGGATTAGTGCCCTTATAAAAGGAACCTCAGAGAGCTTTCTTTCTCTCTACCATGTGAGGATACAAGGAAATAAAGACAGTCTGCACCCGGAAGAGAACTCTCACCAGAACCTGACCAGGCAGGCACCCTGACCTGGGACTTCCAGTCTCTAGAACTGTAAGAAAGAACTATTTGCTGTGTATAAACCACTCAGTCTACGGTACTTTGTCGTTGCAGCCTGAACTAAGACATCCAATAAGGGTTGAAATACCTTAGCAGTCTTCTTAAGAACTAGCGCCAGCTATTCCATAAAGCAATCAGAAAGTCCTCTGAACTGAAATAAGAATCCTCTGAAGAAGTTTTAGGTGAAATTGTAATTGGGTAGGTATAGGTATGTAAGCTAATTTTCTTGTAATGTGATATGGGTCTTTATTATCTGTTTGGGCCCAGTCCTATACATATATATCTACAACAGACTGTTGGTTACTTACTGAAGCATTCCTTATTCTTCTTCGTTGCTAGAAACAACTTCCCTACGTGATTGAGGGAAAGAGACTCTTTTCCCACTTCTTTCTTGGGCTAAGTCAGTAATGGGTTAAGTGTGTGTGTGTGTTTTATTCCTAATAAGGCTTTTCCACTATAAACAAATAATGGAAAATGAAAAACACCCAATAGGCTAATACTTAAAGTATATAAATAAAAGAAACCCATTGTCCTCAGAGGATGGTACGTGAACTTGGTTCCTAGTGTGGAATAAGCAGATGGTAAGTTCCTTGAGAGTAATACCATGCCCGTCTTGGTCAGGGCATGCAATAGGCCCTCCATCATTACTGCCTGGGATTTCTGTATAAAGAAGCTGGGGCTCATAATCCATTTCTCAAAAGCATCTCAAGCCTCCTGGAAAATATGTCCTTCCCCTTGAGAAGGAGATACCAGTAAAAATTATCTGCTACTTATATCTCTGGGTTATACTGTGCCTGCCTGTGGTATAGAATACTGCCGTACGTATCAAGCTATCGCCTGAAGACAATGATATAAAAAGGAGGCGGAGTTAAGAGAAGCACAGCTAGTACCCACCCTGGAGCCCTCTACCTATGTAAGCTTCCCATATGAAATAATACATTTTATGACTGTTCAGGCCAAGTTGAATTAAGATATCTTGTTATTTGTAGCTTTAGGCATTCTAACTTACAAAATACCACTTCCATTTGAAAATAACATGCTGCTAGGCATGACTAACTTTGTAAGTATGTCAGATGACATCTAATTCATGCAAGTTATCCCTAAATTTTGAAGAGAATACTCCAAACTAAATCCAAGGAACCACAATCAACTAGCAAGGTGCCAGCACTCTGGGTTGTCAGACATATCTTTCATCATTTTCTACACATATAATTTACCAAGACAGATGAGGGAACTTTCCATTTTTTTGTCCTGCAGGGACTATCACTATTAGCATTATTACTACAATAAGCGTGTATCGTGTATATTAGTAGGATGTGGTGGGGTGGTCAAGGTCCCCATAAATTAAATTGTGTCACAGATTCCGTTATAGAGTTGACTTCTCCCTAGGTAGCACAATAATGGTATTCATCTGCTCTGCCAAGTGAAGGCAAACTTTTAGGATTGATAGATACAAGCAAAAGTGTGTTACAGAAATCAATAACTATGTCCCATGATTTTTATTAATTTGGAATAGACAGAAATTACTTCCAGAAGAGAAGCAGAATTAAGGTCAACACCTTGATAGCTACACTATTATCCACAGCTATACCTAGATACCATCAACATATCAACAACCTTCCTGTACTAGCCAACATGAATTTAATGGGAAGGTGATAGAAATCACCATGTACAATAGACTGATTATTTTAATGGCCCTGATACTCCACCCCACCCTGTAGCCACACTCTTTGATGTGTGACTTTATAATTCTTACTGAAGATACATAGTCCATTTTCCTGTCCCTTGGATCTAAGATGTCCTTGTGAGTTTCTTTGGCCAGTAAAAATTCATTGCAAGTGATGGTGTCTCACCTTTGGACATAGGTCTCAAGAGACTTTGTGTGTTTCTGTTGAGTTTCTGTCTTGGTCCTCTCCATGAAAACACACCTGCACTAGTTAGCTTGAGGGTGAGATACATGGAATAGAGTTGAGTTTCTCCAAACATCTCTGTGTATGCTATCCTAGATCAGTAGACAGCTAGATATGTGAGTGGCCGTAGTCCAAATCAGCAGTCACCTAGCTACTCCATAGATTTTCTGGAATAATAGCAGCCAACATCAGCTGAGTCCAACCCGGAAGAATCTCTAATTTCTGACCTAAATATGTTATTATTGCCAGTTGACACTGAAGTTTTTGTGGTTATTTATTATACAGCATTATTTTATGAAAGTTGAACTGCTATACCATGCATCATTTATTTCTCAAGTCTTTTATGTTAACAATAATTTCTACAATACCTCTTTTTCATTTTTTATTTTTTTTTTAATGTAGTATTCTATTTGGTAGGAATGAAGATCTCAGAGATCTTTCATTTGAATATTCCTACCATAGTAGACCTTACATAAGCGGTCATTGTGTCAGTGGGGTTGTGGGGAGATCCTGGCAGTGGCCAGCAATTCCCATTCTATCTCTACCCTCAGCTTCAGATTACATATGACCTACTACCTAGTGATTGTAGCAAAGGCATCTCAACTCAATATGACAATAATTAAACTCTGAATTTTTTTCAATAAACTCATTTCTTATCCCTTATTCCTCATCTCAATAAATATCACTACCGCCCTCATGTTTGCTCAAGCCTGGAAGTGGGTATTGAACTCTTTCCTCTTTCATTACCTCCAAATCTAACCAATCAAAGAATGCTGCACATTACACTTAAAAATATCAAGAATCCATGCATTTCTCTCTCCACATTGTATTCACTACTCAGGTCCAAATAACCCTATCTCATTTGAGTTAAAATGAGTCAACTTAAGCAAATGGCTATTTCATTGGAAAATATGGCCTACCTCCCAAAATTAAAGGGAAATCTACAAGATACTCATTGAGAAATGACAAGAACCAGAGTAGCTCTGGACATCTACGTAGCAGGCATTAGTGGATAATCTATAGTCCTGGGTCAATTATCTCCATCCATTTTTCCTGACCTCCTGTCACTATATTCAAGATACAAAGCCAGGATAGAAAGTCTTGTCATATGCCCATCTTGCCTAGGGGAATATAAATCTTTTTATCTGACTATCACACCTAAAAGGAAATCAAGATGTTACAAAAGAATAAGCAACTGAATGTTGTACGGCAACAACAACAATGTTGTTGACTCCTCTGACATATCTGATTCCTCCCAAATATTCCTATTTTAATTGTCAGAATCTCTGTTAGTCTGTGTTTAAATCTGGCACTGCTGGGAAAGAAATTGTTGTTGCAATTGGACATCTTCCAAAATCATTTTCTGGCCTTGTCTTTAAGCAACTTTAGCACAGCTGAAGAAAGAAGTCTTATAATATCAAGGTTATATAATGGCTCTGTTTCTGAATGCACCTAAAACGAGGCATTGTAAGACTAGGTTTTATTCACTAGGCAACACCCCTCACCAACCACTACCATCTCCTCCATAATTTGCATCTTTGCATCTGAATGTCTTGGATTATTATCTTCCCATCTGGGAATACGGAAGGGAGTTTCATTGTTTATATAAACTTGATCAATACCCACATTCTCTATGCGAGTCTGTAGTACCTATTTCTGCTATAGGCAAAGAAACTGTGTTGTAAGAAATGGAAGCACATTCAAAACTAGAAAATGTAGCAGATGTGTGTGGAAGTAGGTAATGGAGGAAAGGAGGGTATTAGAGAGATAGATATAAGACTTCTCACAGAAATGCTGAGTGCTCAGATTTCAGGAACTGAGCATTAAGGAAGTCTAGTGGACCTCAGCAGCAAAAATTCATAGACTTTCAGTCTTGTGCCTCACTATTAATTTGTATCTGGTTCTCCACATATGTCGACTAATTTCATTTGCAACCACATGAAGCAGTTCCTGATGTCCCATTCCAAATTTCTTGAAATATGATTCAGATTTTTTATTTTTTATTTTGTTTTGAATTTTTCTTTCTAGAGGGATGGGCAATCCCTCTAAATGGACCACTTCAGGCCATGTGTCTATACATGATTTAGTCATCAGGATGGGGGTTGGAGGCAGAATCCCTTCATCGAGCTCTGGGTAGGTACAACCATGGTAGACATTGTTAACTGCCTTCTCCTGCATTTTCTTGCTAACAAAGCCAATGTGCTCAAAACAGTGTGTTTTGATTGAACTAAATCAATAACAAGGGTACTTTGCCAGTAGCTTCCTTGGACATCTGATCTAATTCTGCCCAATAAGTTTTAAGGAAAAGTCTGCTAAGAGGATTCTGGGGAATATTTTCTTCTGTGATACAAAGAGATCCTAAGAAAGAATTATCTCTCCGTTCTTTTAGTAGCTATTGCCCAGAATTGGAAGATCTATGGTCACAAAGTGACAAGCCTAAGGACTAAAATGATACTCTGATTATGTTGGAGAGCGCTTAATCTATGATGACCTTGATGATTTACTGATTTAATTCCAAGTGTCCTACAAAGACTCTTCTTATACAAGGCAATAATTCCTATATTAAGGAATTATTTAATTGAATATTCTATTACTTGTAATTGAAAGATCCTTTTATAGCAGGATTTCTATTTTCTGGGGACATAGGTAGGTATAGTTCCTCAAGACTTGTCTAATATAGAAAGATAAAGCATACTGCTTATATGTACCTAACTGTGACTGTTTTTACCTCTTTGGAGATGCATGCTTGCCAACATTTTAGAATCCTGAAAAGGAGCCTTTAAGTGAAGAAATCATTAAGGTGGCATCAATTATGTTTCATTGAAAAAAACATGAAACATAATTTTTAATGCTTTCTAAAACCTAATCCCTAGCCCCAACCTTCGTGTTTTATCTTGTTTCCTTCATAACTATAAATACAAGATATGTACTGAATTAGATATCCTATACAATTGGAACATAGTGAATACTGGATATTAACAAATTCCACTATTGCCTTTCTTATGTTCTCCCATGGCCTTGGGGTCACCTATTTTCTGTGTGCAGATTATAGATGCTAGTAGGAATCAGAATCATTGTTTTAAGAGAAAATTCTTATATAAAATTTTATATAAGAGTTATAGTAAATTTTAAACTGTAAAAAAATATTTAAAGTGTGAAAATAAGAAAACATTGATTATTTCTCTTATCTTCCAAATGGAGAAAATGGCACTGAAAACAAACAAACAGACAGACAGACAAACAAACAAACAAACAAAACAGTGACTTTGCTGAAATCACACAAGTTAATGAAATTTCTAGAATCTCTTCTAATGTTTTGGTGAAATTTTTCTTAACTCACTGTATAGTCAGTCATAAATAATTGCAGATGAGTCCCCTAGTTTTTTATTATTTAATCCTTTGTCAGAATTAAGGTGATTACAAATATATTTTGAGTCTGTAATTTTTATTTATTTTTACCAATTTGCCATCCCCTTTCCTGCCTCTCCACTTCTACATACTGCTATTTGACTAAAGGGATATCTTTTTTTAACTTAAAAGAATTTATCTGAGAAAAGCAAACTTTTTCAACCAAGTATACTCTCTGCTTAGACAGACTTGTCACATTACTTAGCTTATTTATTTAGAAATAGGTAACATATGGAATAGATTAGTGAAAATAAGTGTCCTGAGGTAAAGTCCACTTTTGTATTTTGACTACATTTTTGCAAATAGTCCCACCTCTCACTAAAAATAAACAGACAACCCGGTCAAAATACAGTATCAAAAAAGTTGCTTTTCCTATGTAACCAAAGAAAAACAAATAAATAGATCCTATTCAAAGAAAACCAGGGCTGTAATTAAATACCTTGTATACAGAATAAAATATTGAAGAATTACTGTATTGGTGGAATGAAAATGAAAAATAAAAATCACATGATCATATCAACAGATGCAGAAATACATTTGACAAAATCCAGCAGCATTTATGATAAAAGTCCTATAATAAAACATCAGAAGGAGAAATATTGCTTCAAGGACTATAAAATATCTGGGAATAAATTTAACCAATGAAGTAAAAGATCTGTACTCAGAAAATTATAAGACACTGAAGAAAGAAATGAAAGGAGATACAAATAGATGGAAATACATACCATGTTCATGGATAGGAAAAATTAATATAGTTAAAATGTCCATACTGCCTAAGGCAATATATATATTCAATGCAATTCCTATCAAATTACCAACGATGTTTTTCACAGAAATAGAACATATACTGCTAAAATTTATATGGAACCATAAAAGACCCCGGATAGCCTCAGCAATCTTGAGAAATAAGGAGGTATAATGATACCTGACATCAAATTATTCTACAAGGCTACAGTAATCAAAACAGCATTGTACTGGCATAAAAACAGACACAAAGATCAATGGAACAGAATAGAGAGCCCAGAAATAAATCCAAGCATATATGGCCACTTAATCTATGACAATGGAAGCAAGAATTTAGGGTGGGGTAAAGACAGTCTATTCAATAAATGATGCTGGGAAACCTGGACAGACACATGCAAAAAAATGAAGCTGGACCCCCTCCTTACACCATATACAAAAATAAATTCAAAATGGCTTAAAGACTTAAATGTAAGATCTGAAACCATAAAATTCCTAGAAGAAAATATAGGAAGAAACTTTACAGATGTTACCCGGAGTAAGATTTTTACTGATATATCCCCTCGTGCAAGGGAAGTAAGAGAAAAAATAAACATGTGGGATTACATCAAACTAAAAAGTTTTTTCACAGCAAAGGAAACCATCAATAAAACAAGAAGGGATCCTACTGAATGGGAAAAGATATTTGCCAATGATATATCTGAAAAGGGGTTAATATCACAAATTTATTAAAAAACTCAACTCAACTCCAAAAAATCAAACAGCCCAATTAAAAAATGGGCAGAGGACATGAAGAGATATTTTTCTAAAAAGGACATACAGATGGCAAACAGACATATGAAAAAATGCTCAATCTCACTAACCATTAGAGAAATGCAAATAAAAACCACAATGAGATACCATCTCACCCCAGTCAAAATGGCTATTATCAATAAATCAACAAACAACAAATGCTGGCGAGGATGTGGAGAAAAGGGAACCCTTGTGCACTGTTGGTGGGATTACAGATTGGTGCAGCCACTATGAAAAACAGTATGGAGCTATCTCAAAAATCTGAAAATGGAACGACCTTATGAACCAGCAATTCCTCTCCTAGGTACCTATCCAGAGAAATCCAAAACTGTAATTCAAAAAAATTTATGCACTCCTATGTTTATTGCAGCACTATACACAATAGCCAACACATGGAAACAACCGAAATGCCCATCAGTAGATGACTGGATTAAGAAACAGCGGTACATTTATACAATGGAGTATTACGCAGCCATAAAGAAGAAAGAAATCTTACCATTTGCAACAACATGGATGGACCTAGAGAACATTATGTTAAGTGAAATAAGTCAGACAGAGAAAGACAAATACCATATGATCTCACTTATATGTGGAATCTAAAGAAAAGAATAAGTGAATGAACTAATCAGAAACAGTTTCAGAGACATAGAGGAAAAACTGAGGGTTGCTAGATAGGAGGGGAGTGGGGATAAGGGGGAATGTGAGGGTTTTAGAAAGCAGTCAGTAACCACAAGATTGCCACTGGGTTACGATAGTTAATTTGGGGAATGTAATCAATACTGTTGTAAAGATTTTGTAGGGTATCTGATGGACACTTGTCTCGTTAGGGAGACCACCTCAGGGAAGATGTAGATGCCTGATCACTGCACTGTACACCTGAAGCTGAAGTACAGCATTAGGAATAGAGGCAGTGGAAATATATTGGCTGTGTACTATATCAGAAGGATAGTGGATGGGGGGAAGGGGTTTGACACAGTGTGAGAGATATAAATGATCAATGTCTAACTATTACTTTGCCTTGTGCACCTAAAACTAATTGAAAAAAATAATTTTCTGGAATTAAAGTAAGGTCTTGGTGCTCAAAAGAAAAAGTAACATAAGTACAAAGCAGAAAAAGTAAAACATCTGGATACAGTATTGTGAAAAAGCAGAAATTCAAAGGTAAAGATAAAAATCTTAAAAGTAAAACTAGTGAAAAATGCAGAATACCTAAATAAATAATCACAAAACCTTGGGATAATATCTTCAATGTTTTGAAGAAAATAACAGTGTAAATTCCATTACTTAAACAGGAAGAAAACATTTTTAAAATATTCAAGAATAGGCTGAATGATTTTATTATTGAAAAACCTTTGATGAAATATGAAATTTAATAAGGAGAAAATAGAAACTAGAAGGATGGATGGGTACAAGCAGCAAGGTAAGCAAGAAATTGACAAATATATTGGTATCTAATAGTCATTAGATGTAAACACTTCCACTAATAATGACTAATTTGGTAAAATAGTATGGAAGATGGGGATGGGAGATCAGAGGTTAAATTAAATTAAGTATTTTCAACTTTTTGGGAGCAATCTAGAGATAAGAATTTTAGAATGTTTTGAAGTCAACTATGATAATTTACAAATTTAAAGGTAACCACAAAAAACAGAAGCATACATAATTTCTGAAACAATAGAGGAAAAATAAAACGTAAAGAAATCCAACCCAATAAAAGGCATGAGAAAATGATAAAAGAAGGAAAAAAAATACGAGCATGACAATATTAAAAAAATCATAAAATAAGATAAAATGACAGAAATATTTCAAATACATCAGTAAGCATAATAAATATTAACAGATTAAGCTTGTCTGTTAACATATCCTTGATTTGAATAAAATAATATTAATATTAAGCTATATTAATTTTATAATAGACACATAAAATAAATGACAAAAAAGATTGAGAGTAAAGAGCAAAAAAAAAGACATAATGGGAATAATGTGCAGAAGAAAGATGATGTGGCACTATTAATATTGGAGAAAATAGGCTTTAGCATAAAAAAATTATTCTAGGGTATGAAGGTGTCATTACTTAATAATAAACGGAACATATCAATTCTGAACTCTATGCAACTTACATTACAACTACACAATATATAAAGCATTAATTGACATAATTTGTAAAGTAATTTTTTTAATTAACTACAGTTTGACATATTTCCATGACTTTCTCAGATCCAAAAAATTAAGCAGAGAAAAGAAATATCACGAATATAGAAAATGTGAATGACATAATTAACAATCTTTTTCTAACATATAGGGAATACTTATTCTTTTCAAGCACACAAGAACATTTACAAACATGAAATAGACAATTTCTATCTTATACATAATAGTTAAAGAATGCAGAGGAAAACAAAAAGCTTTTCACTTCTGTATGTGACTAGAATAAACTTGAAAACAAAAGTAGAAAACAGCACGAGAAAGAAAACTTACATCCAATCTCATTTATAATCACAGCTCCAAACTTTTTTTCCCAAAATTTCTTGAACAAGTTATTAGCAAACCAAATTCAGCTTATTGAATTTGTTTACTACAAACAAACCATTTTGTGACCAAATAAGTTTTATTCCAGGAACGTAAAAATGGTTAACATTAGAAAATGTTAATGTAATTCATACAAGGTTAAAGTAGAAAAACAATTTGGTTACTTCAATATATACAGAAAAGAGATTTGAAAAAAATTCAATACACCTTTGTTAAAAACAAAACAAAATGACAGCAACAACAAAAAGCTCTCCTGACGAAGCACTATTAGAATGCAATTCATTTAATCTGATAAATAGTTTAAAAGTAAAAGGTCAGAAAGATTCCCTTTAAAATAGGGAAAAAAACAAGGTCACTTACTTTCTCCACTTCAACGTTTTCTGGAGCTTCTATCCAATACAAGGTGCTGAGGAAAAGAAATATGAAAGAAATAAAACTTTCAGATGACTAGATTATCCTCCTAGAAAACAAATATACACAATATGTCAGAACTAATAAGAGTTGAGAAAAATTGCAGGATTATGAATAAATATTTAAAAGGAATGACATTTACATATAACAGCAACATTTGATTAGAAACTATATAAATATAGATGTCATGCATAATAACAGTATAAACTTTGGATATTTTGAATATTTAAATAAACTTTGAAACCTGGGAAGAAATCTAACAAACTAAGTATAAAACATATAAGTATAAATTTGTACATTTTATTGTAGAATGAGAAAAAAATAAATAAATACATGTCTTTATGGAACCTGATAAGCTGACTCCAAGATTCATATGGAAGAGTAAAGGTCAAAGAATATCCTTATCCATTTTGAAGAAGGAAAAGAATGTGAAGGCCCTACCAGAGAAAATGTTTATTATGAAACTATAGTAATTGTACAAAACTTGGTTGCCACCCATCTCAGATGCTCAGGGATCTTTTTTTTTTTTTTTAATTAAATGTATTGGGATGACATTGGTTAATAAAATTATATAGGTTTCAAGTGTAAAATTCTATAATACATCATCTGTATATTGCACTGTGTGTTCACCACCCAAAATCAAATCTCCTTCTATTACCATACATTTGATCCCCTTTACTGTTTCCTACTTCTTCCCCCCCCCGCCCGCCCCACATTATTCCTTTCCTTCTGTTAACTGCTAAACTGTTGTCTGTGTCTATGAGTTTTGTTTGTTTACCTTGTTCATTTGTTGCTTTCAGTTTTATAGTCCACATATGAGTGAAATAATATAATTCTTAACTTTTTCTGTCAGATTTATTTCTCTTAGCACGATAATCTCAAGATCCATCCATGTTGTCGCAAATGGCAGCATTGCACCTTTTCTTATGGCGAATAATACTCCATTGTAAATATGTACCACATCTTCTTTACCCAATCATCTATTGAAGGGCACTTAAGTTATTTCCATGTCTTAGCCATAGTGAAGCTTAATTACTGGCTGCAGTGGTTGTTGCAGCTAACTGCTGATTTCTGCACACATTCTCAGTAGGATTGTTCTTGAGCAATGAGAGCTGCCCCAGTATGGAATGCCGGAACTTACCACCTCTACCAAATGTGGCTTGGAGCAGTGACTGTTGTAGAGGTACAAAAGACCCTATTCCCCTGTCTCAAGAAAGACTGTGCTGGGCAACTGATGTCTCAGAGTTTCTTGAGGTATCAGGCTGAGGCTAGATTTCATCTGAAAGCACATGCTTTTCTCCCTCTTCTCTATCCTGCTTTCTTCACTCCCTTACACGTTTTTCCTGAATGTGTATCCTTAATAAATTCCTTACATAAGAATCCTCATTTCATTATCTGCTTTTATGGAAACTGATCTAACATAGAAATTAAGAAAATGTACATTAGCACACAGAGAGACAACTCAACCAATAAAGCAACATTATACATTGAGGAGGATATCAGAAAAGCCAATAAAAATGTGAAAACATACTCAACCTCACCTAATAATCAGAGAATGAAAATTAAACAGCACTCACCAGATTGGCAAATTTTTTATATCTGAAAACCCTAAGTGTTGATGAAGCTATGAGCCCATGAGAAATCTCATACATTGTTGGTGGGAAAGTAAATCTGTTAACAACCCATTTTGAAGAGCAGTTTATTAATAACTAAGAAAATTGAAGATGTTCATAAGCTGTAACCTAGCAATTCCATTTTCAGGTATATATACCCAGGGGGATTCTCATAATGTACATAAGGATATTCACTGCGGCATTGTCTATAATAGTGAAAACTGGAAACAGCTTCAATACCTGTCAAGAAAGGAATGGATAAATTGTAGTATATTCATAATGTACAGAAGTTAAAGTAAGTGATGACCAAATGTAGATGTGTCAACATGGATAGATGATAAAAACAATTTTTAATTAATAATGCAAGTTCAAGAAGTGTACTATTTATGGAAATTCTTTAAATGTAAGTATCAAACCAAATTATATAATATCTTATTTGTGGACATATACACCCATATATGTGTGCACATATTATATAAACATACATATATGTTAATTAATATTGTATAAAATATGTGTCAATGTAAGAATTTTTTTAAGAGTTTATTTGAGCCAAACTGATAAGATATGCTGGGGAGCAAGACCTCAAATCTTCCGGAGAATAACAGTTTTGCAACTTCTTTAATGCATTTGAAATTAAGGAGGGAACATCAGGAAAATTGTGTGGAGGTGAAAAAAAAGCAAGGCGGGGACTGGATTAGAGGATAGTTAACAAGATCATGTGCTCTCTTGAGGGTTAGTACCCCCTTCCAGGGATATTACTTCTTGCATTTCAAAGGTGTGCTAACCTAGATGCACGAGAACAGTGGACAGGACTTGCTTAATGCAGAGGTAAACATTTTATATGCCAGGAGCGCAATTACTCACCAAGACCAGCCCAGTCAGGAATTTATGATCAGATCACCTTGTGAGGTTACTTTATGGTCAGATTTATTATAGAGCCCCTTTTTCATCGATACATGTGTATTTGTTACATTGCTCTCTTTACTTTTCTGTATGTCTGAAATGTTTCATAATAGAAAACAAAAGAGAAATGGTATTCACAATATAATCAAACTCAAAATCTTGTTGTAATATTACAATCATAATTGAAATTTTTAGTACTGTTCTTGAAGAAACTGTGAAAAAGATATCCTACATTATAAAACAGTCTAGTATTCACCTTCCTATAATTTTATCCTTTTTCTTACACCTTTTTAGAAAAGTAGAAAGATAATTTGCCACCTTTCCTTGGAACATCAAAAGATTTCCTTTCTCCTTCCCTCTAGTCTTTCTTCCTTCTTGCTACCCTATCTCCCTTTTTGAAGCAAGCTATACAGGCACCCCAAATTTTATTTTTTGATTTTTGCAAATGAATTCACTATTTGGCTGTGTCTGGGCTTCAGAATTCCTCTAATAGAATAATTTCTTCCTCCTGTGACATATTTGTCTTGTTTTGTTTCTGTTTCTTTCTCTAAGAAAAAACATCACCTCCCAGATTATCTTATAATGCACCGTGGTTCCCTTTTGTTTCAATCAGGTGCTTTCCAGAACGTGATCCTTCACAGGTCTCTCTTTGGTCATCACCATGTACCTTCCTAGCCTATTTCTTCCTTAACTGGTTCTCTTACATAGATTCTCAGCCACTGAGCATGGAGAAAAAGATCACAGAAAGATTTGAATGAGAACAGCACCGTAGGGGTTCATTACCTGTTGATTTAATGAAAGAAAGTTAGATATAATAATTGTCCTTTAAAGTATTAACAACATCCAAAGAAAATGATAGCAATCATTTAAATGGTTACACAGGCAAAACTTAGTTTTGGGGTTCTGTGTCTCCCTTTTCCAGTCAGTTCTTTCACAGTATTCCTGTAGAGGTGGCTTGAAATGTCCTTTCCTTACAAAGCACCCCTCTTGTTTTAAAATTGCCTATGACTTAAGAAAAATGGAAAGCTCTGTGACATTAGAATAGCGGTTTTTTGCATGCCTCCTTTTCTTTGAAATAGTTTTCCTTTTTGCAGTAAACCATTAAATAAAATGACAGATTTGTACCAATCTTTTATTTTCAAATTGTTTTTTGTTTACGTAGGCTAATCAGTCTGCAATGAAAACCTTGTGGTATTTGTTATTTCCTGTGTTCTGTTTGTTTTCCTTTTTGCCTTTACAAATTTTAAATCTTATTAGGAAATCAAATATATTCATAAATAAAAGAGAAAGAAAAATGGAGAAGTAAACAACCATGCATTTTTTCTATACGTATATAATAAATAAAATACATTTTTTTTTTTTTATAAAATCACTTATATACTGTTTTAGATTTTTTTTCTTATTAGGTTGGTGCAAAAGTGATTGCAGTTTAAAAGGTTAGAAACAATTGCAAAAAACACAATCACTTTTACACCAACCTAATAATATATGGAAAACATTTTCCCTTCCTATGAAATCTTCCATCATATTTTTTTTCAGTAGTTTCCTAGCACTGTCTTATTATTTTTTTAAATGAGAGCTTGACTTTTCTGAAAATTTTTCATCCTTTGAAACTCTGAGCTTTTATCTATAAAACAGAATTTGTGGAGTGAGAGAGGCAACGGAGGCTGAGCTGTGATGGAGTGTCTATGAAAAAGAGTATGCTCTTGTCAGTGTAACTAATTCTACTGAGGACTGGAGGACGGTCACAATGTGAAAGTATGTTTTACAACTCCAGGGATAAAAATCAGTGAAAGGAAAGGTGAAAATGATGAAAGTCAATGTGGTGACACTGTGCAAGATTTACCTCAATGTGCCTTTGTTGGTTAGAACTCACTGTGCTGCCGGCAAGAGAGGGGAAAAAAATGGATTCACTTTATTGCACTCATCTGTCATAGATAATACCCTGTACAAAAAGGTGGAAGGAAGTGGTGAACTTATAATCAGCCTGGGCACACATACAATAGGAAGGCAGTCTGGAAACTCAGCAGGCCTGGGAAATGAGTGACTGTTGTCAAGAGGACAGTGACACTCTACTGAGATCAGTGAGCTTGAAGCTCCAGAGAGAGGGGCAGACCAACTTGATCTTTCTTTGTATGCAGACTGTTGGGTATGCTACATGCAACTTCAGACTTGGTGGGGAGTCACATTCAATAGCCAGACAAATGCAACTCACTCTGCCACCAATAGGAGGAAGTGAACTTGTTGTAGCCCCTTAAAGCATTCCACAGAGAATACATTACTTCTTGTGATAGCAATGGCTGGAGCCAGCCTCTCTCACACAAACAGGGGATATTCCAAAGCTGTTGAGATCAATGACTATGTATCAGAAGTAACTGTCAGAAGCAAAATTTCTAGAAATTTCTGAAAAGGCTAAGTTATTTAGGCAATGTCTACAACTTTCTAGCTATCACCACAATAAAAGAACCAGAATGTTTTTCTTATGAATTTCTCCCTGATTTTACCATATTCTTGAGAATTTTTGTAATTCAAAAAGCTGTGATAGTCTTTTTCCCTTCTAGCTCTGTATATTGCACATAAAAGTACTTTCTTTTATGTCATAAGGTTATGTTAAGTTTAATTGTCAGACAATATCTAGGAGTGATAAGGCATTGGCTGGTAAACAAAGTAGTGCCACTTTCTCCGTCTTTGAATATTTGCATTACCTCTGGAAGGTCAATTGTTCAGCCTGTCCCCTAATACTAATGTTCATGTCACTCAGCCCTCCCTCTGAAATCCCTCCTTGCATCCACTTTGCACCGTTCTGAACCCTCAGGCAGTGTGATGTTCTCTGTAGGATCTTCATATGTGTATCATTCTCTTCTGATTCCCTGTGAATGCACAGCAAAAGGTAGATACCTGAAGTATTTTGCAAAAAAGGAATGGTGATTTCTCTCACCCCCTTTTTAAAATTACTGTCATTTTCTCCATCTCAGAAGCTTCTGACTCTCCACCATGCTTTATTATTATTAATTATTATTATTATTATTACGATTAGTTTCAGGTATACAAAACAACATAATGATTAGCCATTTACACCCCTCACAAAGTGATAACCTCCCTCCATGCTCTTTTGATGGGTAGTGATTTATACCATCCCTCCTTGGAGACTCTCCCTAATAAAACTAGGAGCCCCTCTCCGTCATGGTCTACCATCAACAACATACCATAGCTAAGACATCATGTTATAATTATTGATGAGGGAATTACCTGTTGTTTCAGAACTGTGCACTTGATTCCTTTAACAAGACATTTCTAAATATTTCCGCCCATATCCCACCAGACAAATTGACCATTTAGTGCATTAAATATTTCTTGACCTTCATATAGTACAAAATAGCCAAAAGAGTGTCAAATTTACCACCACAGAAAACAAAACGACAAATCAGATATAATTTTGTTCTTTTTGCTTTTGAGGAAAATGTTTAAAACTCTAAAAGAAAGATGTTTGGGGAATGCCGTTGCCAGAGAAGCTGCAGAGGATGCATTTATCCAACCTATCATCAGGGAAGGGCTCCTTAGGGAGGCTGGCCTTGAGACAAGTTTTTGATAAGGGAATACGTGTGGCTTTGTAGACAAGGATTAGAAGGCTATTCTGAGCAAAAGTAGAGCCATTCTTTGACAGGAATAAGAGACAAGAAATAAAAAGGTGGCTAGGGTGAATGGTTTTTCTTTACCCCTTGGATCTCTTATTGTCCATCTGACAAGTCATATCCATCCCATTTTCCAAGCTCTCTTTAGGGTTTAGGAAAACAACTGAAATCCATTCACATTATTGTATCTGTCACAGAATGAGCTTCTTCTTTCCACCCAGATATCTCTTGCAGTTTATGCAAATGCAATTTAAATTGTGCACTGACTGGCTGGAGAGCATGTATACTGCATGTTAGGAGAGCATAAGAGGAGTCTACATTACATTTACTAACGTACTGCATGTTAAGTCCTGTTCACATAGGCTCTAGGTAAAGCAGGGCTTGTATACAACACACTGAAGTTTTATTCCTTTTCTGACATTTTCTGATGATATGAGTTTTGGCAAGTTGCTTATTCTCTCTGTGTCTCAATTTTCTCCTTAGTAAAATAAAGGTAATTAAACTTACATTAAGAATGTTGTGAGGATTAAATGAGATTATGTTTGAGCAGCCTTTTGCACAATGTTTGGCACATAGCTATCAATGTGTTATCTTTTATTACTGTTATTTTTCTAATTAACATAGCAAGTTTTCCTTCAAAAGGAACTTGATAATGAATTATGAGTGTAGGAAATATAATGGTGGATTCATATTTTAAACATCAATTATCCATGACCTGAGAAAATTATTAAATTTCTTGGTTTCTGACTGCAGAAGGGAGAATACACAGTATGTGTATTTCATACATTCGTGAAAATATGTATGAAAATTACCTAATATTGTGAAATATTAACATTTCTAGTGGGTTCCTTAATAATTTAATTATTATAAACCTGGAATTAGGACTCTCAGTATTTAATAATACTGAGAGTCTAAATAAAAGTAATTGTTTCAAGAAAGTTTTTAAATATTTTAATACATTAAACTCAATTACCCTTTAGAATGTGTACATATTCTTGGTGATCGTTCTGAAGGATCTTGTTTCCAAGATGTTTTGGGATTAGTCCTTGACTAGCAAAGAATTATTAGTGTTCAATGAAGTTGGATATAGGAAGAATATTTGCACAGTTTGTGCTTCACTAATATAAGTTTGGTTTGTTAAATCCCCAAGTATTGCTTTATGTCTTCAGATTAAAAATTAATTACAACAATTATCAACAAATATAAAAAGTCAAGAAAATAATAAAAGCCCATCTGTCTGCTTGGCTTTAGAAAGCATAGCATGGTGGCAGCAACGGAAAACCATCTTTTACAATGAGCTCTAAATGTAACCTATCACATATACTAATTCTTACTTTTTTATGCAAAATATTTAAATTCCTTCTTAAAAGAAATGAACTTTTCACCTATTCACACAATGCAGTTCTATCTCTTTGGCAGAAGTTTGTCATGTGAATCACAGAAACGCACCAGCATAGAAATTTCTGAGATGATTGATATTGTTCTGTTCCTATTTGGAGATACCTTGTGCCCAAGAACAAGAGAAAGCCCTCTCAGTGGTTTTTCTATTACAATTAAAATTTTAGGACATTTTGACTGTAACTAAGGCATTATATATATGTATGCATGGAAGGAGGAAATTTGTTACAATAGATTATTTACATAAGATTAATTACAATTATATTTAAAATGGTCATTTGTTGACATAAAGTGATAATATTTTATATAAACAACCATTGTTTTCAAACATGTTTTATCCCTGGCTGTCATACTGACACATTTATCATACATATAAAAAAATGAATATTTAATTTGCCTTTAAATAAAACAAAACAAATACTATAAAGATACAACTCTTTTATAGTCAGAGAAAAAAACAAATTTTTTCAAACAAGCAGTTAAATGGATTTTGTGTTTATTTCCAAGTTAGTCATCTCCCTCACCAAAAAATCCTTCTGAATAATAAAGAGATATAATTAATTAAAAGAGAAACTAATAAATCGGTCAGAAACAATTTAGTATTGGTTTGTATGTATTCTAAATGTCTCTAGTGGAATGCAAATAAACCTTCAATCAGGTTATTAAGTTAAAAAAAAAGACTGTACTCACAATTATGAAAAGATCACCTGTTGTTAATATTTAGATTTCTAATAGTTTTTTTAAATATGTTGGTTTAATTTTTAAAATTTATATGACTGGCATAACATCCAATTGGCTAAATATGGTGTATTTTTGTTGTGTATCATATATTACAGTTTTTTTACTCTTAATTTATAAGGAACATTACCTATATAGACATTTAAAAATTAAATAGCAGAGTCTTATAGAACTAGTAGAAAAACAAAAGAATGGTCAGAAGGTGAATTAGGTACCCTGAAGAGTCTCCCTACTGCTGAAATGTAACCAGAGCTTGGTATAAAGTATTACAAATATTTTTAAATAAATTGCTGTGTTTGCTAAATATAAGACATTTTCTTTTAAAAGTACCTCGCTAAAACTAGAGCAGAAAGCAGTAAGCAGTAGAGGTAAATGGAGCAGGGAATTTTATGGGAGATTTACACTGAGGTAGATGCCTTCATCAGCACTGCCATCCAGGGATTATGCCTCTGGGTCTTGAAATGACTGGGGCAAACTTTCCAACTCTTGCATTAATCATAAAATCATAAAAGGGAGCTCAGTGGTCCCAGGTTAGTACAAATCTGGATCTTACAGGATATAAGACTTTTATAGAGTAAAAATTCTCCCATTTACATCCTCAGTATTACTCTCAATTGGTTCAATAAGATATAAGTTCACAATGAAAATTCAATAAGCAAGCATAGAAATAAGCATCAGTAAATGAAGTTCAACAGAAATGAAGACAAACATAATAACCAACCAATTAATGCAGAATCCAGAATTATCAGGTATGAAAAAATAAATTCCCTATAACAGAAATATTTAAAGAATAAAGATATAGAATAAAATAGGAGGAAGAACAGAGAGACTTTTAAAAATTGTCAAATAAATTTTAAAAATCGAACATTTAGAACCTTTAGAAATCACAAATATAAATTTCCAAATGCCCTGCATGGATTAAATAAAAGATTAGACACAGCTAAAGAGATAATTAGTGAAATGGCAAATAGATCTATAGAAATAACACAGAAAGCACAACAGGGTAAGAGGAAAATATGAGAAAGAGGTTAAAAGACACAAAATATGACAAGAAGGTCCAAATTACACAAAATCAGATTCCCATACAGATAGATATGAATCACTGACATTTTTTGATGATGTGAGTTTTGGCATGTTACTTAGTCTCTCTTTGTCTCAATTTTCTCCTTTGTTAAACTAAAGGTAATTAGGTTTATGTTAAGATTGTTGGGTAGAATGTTTAGAAATAACCATTAGAATAGAATAATAACTGGAAATTTTCAGAGCTTATCAGAGACCTAAAATAATATATACAGAAAACACAGAATGCACCAAGAAGGATAACTGAAGGGAAAAAAATGTACACATTGTAGTGAAAGTGAAGAACAGAGACGATCTTAAGCAAGAGATAAATGAAAGATAATCTACTAAAAAAGGCAATTAGGTTAATAACAAACATTTCAAAAAGCAACCCTAGAGGCCAAAAATGAGTGTGTTAATATTGTCAAAATTCTGTTTACTTTCTTAATTGTTTTTAAGTATTTTGTCCTGTGCACTTAAAATAGTACCTAACATATAGTAGGGACTCAATAAGAATTTGTTGAGTAAATTAATTATATACAAATGTACAAAATACACTATGATATCCACAAACTCTAAAGTACCAATGAATCTATGTAATAAAAGATGCAAATGGTGAGCTGTAATAAGTTTGTAGTTAGAAAACCTCAAAATTGAAAGGTATAATTAATGCAAAAAGATCTTATAGATTTAAGGCAATTTTAACCAAATTCCATCAGTGTTATTAAGAAATTTCTCATTTTAATTTTAACATTTCTGTGAAAGAACAAGGTCCCCTGAATAGCCAGAATCCTTCCAATGAGAAAGAATAGGGAGGAGAAGAGGGAAGGTAGCAGAGAAGAAGGTAAAGCGGCTTGCCTTTCTATATAAGACTTACAGTAAACAATATCTTGCTATAAGTATATAAAAAATGACTAATAGAACAGAGTAGAGAGTTCAGAAACAGCTCGTCACATACATGAAAATTTTAAATTTAACAGATGTGACATTGGAGATCACCGTAGAAGGATTATTTAAGTGCTGGAGCACTACTTTTCCAAATTGGAAAAAAATAATTAAATTTGATTTTTTCATTTTCATTACAACAACAATTAATCCCAGAAGAATTATATACATAAAGTGAATGGCACATTTTAATACATTTAGAATATAGAGAAAAATATCTTTGACGTTTACAAGGGGTAGAATTTCTTTTTTCTTTTTTTTATTATTAGTTTCAGGTGTACAAAACAATGTAATAGTTAGACATTTATACCCCTCACAAAGTGATAACCCCCCACCCCTACTCTACTATTCGTCTGACATCGTATATAGATGTTACAGTTCCACTGACTCTATTCCTTATGCTGTGCTCCACATCCTGTGATATATATAGTCATACATACATATATATTTATATATATAAAATTATAGTTGACATTCATTATTATTCAGCTTAAGCTTCAGGTGTAAAGTGCAGTCAGTGGTCAGGCACTGACACTGTCCATGAAGGGGTCTCCATAATAAGACAAGTATCCATCAGATACTATATAAAATCTTTACAACATTATTGATTATATTCCCCAAACTGTCTTTCGGATCCCCATGGCAATCTTGTGAGTAGAATTTCTTAAACAAGACACAAAAAAGGTTTAACCGTAGAAAGATTAATAAATTTATATTAAAATCAACAATTTCTGTTTATCAAAAGATATCACAAATAATCATTTGAGCTACAAATCTGGAGAATCAAATTCGTAACCTAATCTATGAAGATTTATAAATCAATAGGGAAAGATAATCTAGTAGAAATAAAAAACAAAAGAATTAATAACCATATTTTAGTAAAGGAAACAATAATGGCAAATAATCAAATAAAAAATATGCTAAACATCATTAGTAATCAGAGAGCTATAAATTAAGATGAAAAACAGATAATATTATACCTACTAAATAGACAAAATGAATAAGTTTGGTAATACCAAGTGTTGACAGGGCTGTGGAACAATGTGAATCATTATAAACTACCATTAAATGTGTAAATTGACTTAATAATTTTGGGAAACAATTTAGTATTATCTTATAATTTTGATCATGTGCATACTCTATTTCCTGAAAATTCCACTTGTATATGATCTAGAAATCACTTCACATGTACCAGTAGATATGTAAAAAGTTGTTCATAGCCTTATTGTTAATAATAGCAAGCTAAATTCCGTGGACCAGAGATGGATAAAGAAACTGTAGCATATTTAGCTAATAAAAATATTGTAAATCTAGTTGACTAGAACATGGGGGATTGGAATGAAGTACAGAAGGTCTAGAATAGAGAAGGAACACAGATGATTTAGTGGTGTTAGTCCTAGTCAGGTCTTAAATTGGGTGATGAATTACTGTATGTACATTTTGATAATACTATTATAAATTAGTACATAAGTTGCCAAATATTATGTAATAAGAATTTTTTTAAAAGAACATAAATAAACTTCCAATAAACTAAAGAAAAAAACAATATATAGCAATATTTTTTCAGTAATGCCAACATTTGGAAAGTTAAGTAAATTTCTTTAACATTTTCTAAAAGATACTAAATTTCAAGTTTTCAGAAACTCATTTCGCTATGGGATTTATAAACTGTGTAATAAGATAAAGGCTATTATTTTTCTTTTATTTAAAGTTTGTGAAAGGAAATACAAATGAATCAGTAATTTTTTTAAAGAAAAAATATCTTAAAGAAGACATGATTTTGCACCAAATTTTCACTTTGTGAATTATGGAATACCCTAGGTAAGACCACTGAATGTATGTATAATGGCAGTGAAACAACAAAACCAATTGCCCATAAATGACAAAGAATCAAAATGCATTATGAGACAGCAGAGATTTTTGCAGTCTCTCAGGTCCAAAGAATGACTCCAAATGAAAAAACCAATAATCCTGCAGAAAGTATGTACACAACCAAAATGACAAATAAAAATAAATGCAAATAAAACGAGGTATAGCTCTGCTACATCCCATGCTTGTATTTTCTAACACTAAGTCTACTTTTACAGTGTATATTTAGGTTTGGCAAATTAATCTTTTATTTGTTTGTTGTTAAAAAAATAATCAAGATTAAGCTTGATCTTTACTGAACATTAAAACCTTTGCTTTAATTTTGTCTTTGTACTCCTTTTCTTTATTTTGTAGACATCGTTCTATTTCAGTCTCTTCCTCAGTTTTTGAAAAATTGCACGCTTCTGGGTAAAAGAGTTGCCCTCTTGTCTGATCCACTCCAATTAAGAATTGTAGTGCCTTCTATACGCAAGGTTCTTTGCACATAGTATAGTGTAACAAATGGGAGATAACTTATATAGACACTGTGAGTGTACAAGATAGAGAATGGGGCTGGAGTAACAGAATTTGGGAAAAGGCGTCCTTTTTTTTTTTACACAGTACATAAAATTATTTCTTATGAGAAGTTATTCTTAGGATACAAGATACCTCAGGAGAGGTATAAAATAAAGAGAAAACACAATAGGAAACCAGAATCAAACAAGAGTTAAGCAAGAAAAATCCAAGTTCTATTTGAAAACATAAAGAAGAAAAGTGTTTACATTTTCATTATTTTCCAAAATTTTTCAGTGTGCTTTAATGCACTTTATCTTACCTATGGGGAAAAAAAACAAACAGAAGATTTCTCTCAGCTATATTTTCAATACAACATCAACACAGGCTCTCGATTTCTGAGGAAAGGGACATACTAACCCTCAGATATTTAAATATTCA
The DNA here is from genome assembly GCF_036562045.2 of Rhinolophus sinicus. NCBI lineage: Eukaryota > Metazoa > Chordata > Mammalia > Chiroptera > Rhinolophidae > Rhinolophus > Rhinolophus sinicus. Next base: position 74,638,073 of record NC_133753.1, read on the forward strand.
GAGACATGCTTTAATATTTACAGGAAGAAAGAAGAATGGATGGTAATGGTATTTTTATTGCCAAGACAGAGAAAGCATAAGAGAAGATTGATTTGGGAGAGAGGCGGCAGGATGAACTACGGCAGGATGTGAAATTGAAGGCTACTTCCTCCAGTGTCTCAGGTGAAGAAAGACCAGAAAGAACAGCTTCACAACAGGCACCAGCAGCTCTTCCTAACACCAGCTCTATGTGCTTCTGTAAAAATGGCTATGTGTCACACAGTGGAGAAACGTAATCATTATTTTTAGAAATTTTTAGACATTTTCCATTTCCTAGCTGACTATCATAATTTATTTCCCACAGGGTTGTTCATCATCCATAAAAATTGTGTAGGATTTGTGAAGCAATCTTGAGTTTATACCCTCTGGGATATTTTAGTGTAGAACCAGAAGAAGCCTGTAGTGTTTTTATTTTATTTTTTTCATTCAACCTAGAGAAGAAAACTATCTGTTGATGAACTGTATTGAAGGCACTCAGAACAGAATGTCAATGGCAAGATTATTATTATTATTATCATTATCTCTTGAAAGTTTAAAATTCTAGAGGTCATTTGACAGTTAAGGTCCTGTGCAATGAGTTTGTGGCACTCAAGAAAGGACTGTCGAACCCTGCAAGGAAAATGAATGAATGGGGTTGTTGCTTAGAGGAATACAGCTAAGAGTAGATCTTGTTTTTGCTGCATTGTGCTGTATATTCTGTCAGAAGTATCCTCAGTATTTAACCAGGAGAAAGCCCACAATGACTGTTAAGACTCGAGATTACAAATCAACTGCCATTGCTACTGAAGTTTGAGTTTGGATTCATATGCTGGGCAGAAGTTCCTGTAGTCATGTGAAATGTTGAACTTGAGAAAGTGGGTGGTTGTCCCAGGTTATCTCTGTATCCTTTGAACTGGTATTCACAAAATCTTAAATAATTTGCATCTGAAAGCTCAGGCTACATCAATGTTTCATTAATTGACCAGTTATTTCCAACACAATTGACAAGTTGCCTTTTAACCAGGTGAAAATAGTAATTTTTTTTAAAAATCCAAAAAACATACAAATAGAACAATGGCAATGGAGCGATCCACGTGAATATTTTCTTACTTTTTCTATGCAATATTTTTCCTCATAAAACAAAGTCTTTGTGTTAAATAATATTGGTTCAGGCAGATTCTCCTAATTCAAGCACAGACATATTTAATCATAGAAGATGGTGGTAACTTGTGTGCATTTACTAGACTCACTCCACGAATTCCCAGAGCTTTAATAGAAGAGCAAGAGGATAGGGTAAGCCGACTTGGGTTTAAATCCTGCCTCTGGCTCTTATTAGCTCGGGCATCTGGGATAACTCTTTCCTCTGGGCCTCAGTTTTCTTATTTGTTGTGTATCATGATAAGTTTTTTTTTTTCATTTGTAGTATAGCGTAATAAATAATATAGGCTAAATATTTAACTACTGCATTTGGCATACGTCACACACTAAACATTGGTATATGCAATGTTTGTGGCTGACGATCAGTTTGCCCTATCAAATGTCTTATTAAGATACAGACAGTACCTTCTTAAAATCATAAATAGTCTAGGCATTAAATGCATAAAAAGACAAGAGGCCAAAGACAAGCTAAGAATGCATGTTGCTGTTGGGTGGTATATAGCTAGCAGTGGCATGGTGTGGTTAATTTTAGTATTAATTGGATGGCAATAATAGCTAATATTTATTGTATACTTAGTCTTCTAAACGCTTGATATGAATTAAATTAATATATCCTCAAAAAAGTTTTAGGAGGTAAATACTATTAATATCTTCCTTTCACATATGAGGGAATTGAGGCACCACTAGATTAAGTAACAAGCCCTAAATCATACAGCCAGTGAATGACTGAATTGGGATTCCAACCCAGGCAAGCTGTCACCAGCCTCAAAACCACCATGCTTTCCATATATTTTTCCCAGTACACATTAGATATATGTCTGGATGTTAGCATATTGAACAATCACAGTTTTGGTGGGTTAGACTGAGGATTAGGGTTAGATAAAAAATAAAATCTTGTATTGTGTTATGCTCTGACACAATCTATCATAAGGCACTTAACATTTCATTTTCTAGAAAACACCACATTTTAATAAGTTTAAGGGCTATACCACATGCTTGTCTGCATAGCAAACCTGGAAATTCCCTAGATCAACAAATATAAAGAATAAAACAGTGACCCAAATACTTAACAGTGGGAACAGATGTTTTGTTTCGGAGAAAAGCAAAAATATAACTGCTTCCTTAAGTCTTCATGAGATGCACAAAATTCCCAAGAGGCCCTGAATAAAGATCATTCCAATTTTGATTTGAAAGCCTACAAGAAAATACCAAGAGATTATTTCACAGACTTTGGGGATTGAACAGAGATTGTATACATTATGAGTATAAATAGGTTTCCTCATAAATTCCAATCAGTAGTAGCAGAATGGAAGGCAGTGTTGAACAGCTAGTGTGGGCTGTCTTTGGCTCACTGGGAAAGAATGCAACACTCACTTAGCGACCTATGTCTTAAATGCAGAATTAAGGAATGGCAGCACAGATGTCATACGTTTGTCATCTTTTCTTACTTGTGCTCCTCTGTGACCAACTGTCCTCTTCCCACAAACAGAATCTCACACAGACACACACACACACACACACACACACACACACACACACACACTCTCAGAACTTACCACCACCAGACGGGTATCCTTCAAACAAAATCTGGGCTGGCCTGCAGACCCAAACTTCTGTGCTTCACTTAATTTCTAGTGTGGAGTCAGCTAATGCTTAACAGCCACCTTTATCAGTCTATAAGAAGTGATATCTATACAGAGCCAAGAAGATGGAAAATCTATTTTTCTGATATTTAAGAGCTCCCAATCAACTTGTTTACTTTGAAGTCCTTTGGGGATGAATGACACCTCCTTGAACTTACATGAAAATCATGCGAGTTTTGCATGAATGGTATCAAGTAATACTGAGTTTAATGGACTGATGACTGAGGAGATGGTGGGTAGGAAGAAGGAAAGAGTAGAGAAAAGGGCATGGGGGTCCTGAGCCCATTTTGGACAAAGGATGACTAGAAGAGGAAAGTGTGAGAGAAAATAGTCAGAGTAAAACATCCATAGGAGAAAATGCAAGAGGACTTGGAAAAAAGTGATATGCTGGGAGACAGCCTTAGTCACCAGCACTGTTTCATGCTAGGACTATGTTGTGTGTGACCACATACAGGCATATTGTCTATAGTCAAAGTCCAGTGGACACCACCCAGCTGATGTGTCAATAGATGGAGCCACTGTTTGAGGGAATGAAGATCAGTTTTCTCCCTCTGAAAACATCAACTTTTCCAAGGCAAGACATTTGTTTCTTTTTCCTCTTCTCGGTTTGTAGGGAAGAGGAAACACAACAGTAGTGCATAATGGGAAAAATCATTTAATAGGCTCCCCCTTTCAGACTGAGCTGTTCAAAGAAAGTACAAAATGGTTTTAATTAAAGCCACCTTTTAAGGGGGCACTACAATAGAAATGCAATGAAACTTGTGAATGGTCTTTCAGTCACCATTCATAAAAGGAAAATAAAAATTTGATAATCTTTTCTGTGGCTTAGTGCCATCATTAAAAACGGGAGACTGATCTTAGCAAATGCCTCTAGATTGAGAGATAAGTGGCAGAACATCAGTGCCCACAGTATCTCATGTTGCAAAACCAAGACTAAATTATTAATGTTACTTTAGTATGATTATGTTCTAGTTCTTGGAACAGAGCTCTTCAATGGACTGGAGAGAACAGTGGCTGTTTTAGGTAACAGAAACCCAGGTAGTACTTTGTCTATGTGTCATACTTTTCATTTTAGCCTTTTTCTTTTCTTTTCTTTTCTTTTGTATTCACATTAGGGTAGAACATAATGCTAAGATTTCAACCAATGTTAAACGTCTCTGAATAGGCTAATTTGGTTTATAGTGGGTGGAAATGAAGCAAAGCAAAACAAAAAACACCTTGACACAAACCAACAGAACATTCTGACCTTGGACAATTGGCCTAGTAATAGCATAATAATAATCCTTAAAAAGCAGTTATTGGCTGTTGTTAGTTCTGTTTATTCTAAGCTTTGTTTATGGGACACAAAATGCAAGAACGATGGGACAATTATCCCCCTGATTTGGTCAGTATAGGCAGCCAAACAGCTAATTCAGAGAGAGATAAAGCCCTGACTATCTTCATTGATCAAATCAAGAGGCTAACTGCCAGATTTCCCCTTTACTTTATGCTGAGTGGATACTGCCTTGGGGAATGGCTTAGATTCAAAGGCTCTGACTGTTTGAAGTCCCTCAAAAGTCTGTTAATTGGAGCTCTACGGATGCTTTGGACAGTTAAAATTGCATAGCTTGGGTTGGTTGGCTAATCATTTCTCAGATACCATGAATTCAGCCATCTTAAAATGGTGAAGAAAAGACCTTAATAATAATAATTATAATTGTTGTAATAATTATTATTATAGCCTAATTATGCTACTAAAAAGAAAATAAAACAAACATGCATCTGGGATAGTCAGCTATTCTTCTATTTGGCAAAACATTCAGGAAATGTAGAGATTAATTTTTCAATTTAGAATAGTATTTCAGGTCTGAGTCCTATAGTCCAAAACACAGATCCAAGTCAAGATTAATTAGATCTCCCTTTCAATATATGGATGATTACCCCAAATCTCTTTCTCTCTCTCTCTCTCTCTCTCTCTCTCTGTTGTGATCAATTTTATGTCCTCCTTCCCTCACCCTGAGTTATGTTACCACCACCAAAACAAACAAATATAATAGTTATTTGAGTAAACTTAGAAATCTCAATGCCCACAAGATTCTTAGGACAAAAAAAAAAAAAAAAAAAAAGGGTAACTTTGACATAATCCTTCCTGAATGATTACCAATGGAGACAGTATCTCTGAAAAAACATGAATCAAACTATTCCATATTCCTTTTCTGAAGGCTATGTTGGAACTAAATCAGCTCCTATAAAACAGGAAAGTTAAACAACTATGAGTGCTTATTCATTTGCAGCCAAGTTTGTTATATTCTAAAGGATATGGGACCAAATCAACTTCATCCAGAATCTGGAAATATTTAGAGAAAGAAAGAAAAGGAAAAAATTTTATAGAAAGGTCACTTACAAGAAGTGAATAAATTAACTATTCATTTCACTAAATGTTTATTGAGCATCTATCAAAATCCAGCATAATTTTAAAGCATTTGAAGAATGCCAACAAAAGTATAACTTATTATAACTACCTAAACTTAATAGTTAAACATTTTCCTTTACTTAACACAACAAACCAGTGGAATGAGTATTATTACCATCACCATTTCATAAATAAGAAATTCACAGCTCAGGGAAATGAAATTATTTGAACAATGTTGTTCGACTAGTTATTAAAAAATGCAGCCTTACTTCAAGAAAACTCACAAAGAATTAACTAACAGTGCCACTAGTGAAAACATGGCACCAGGAAATGTGCCACTAAGAATGACTGACATGCAGTTAACAATGTAAGATTTCACAGGCAGGAAAGATCAAGAAATATTTTATGGAAAACATGGGACTTGAGGACAATCAATAGGAATACTAGGAATTAGATTAAGCAGATAAATGGTAGGAAACTTTTCAGTTAAGGAAAATATCATGAGAGTTCTGACTAGTTCAGAATTTATAATGTTGAAGGAGGATGTGGAAAAGTAATTTAGAAACAGAACATATAATAATGGTAGGTATTAAAAGGTTTGAGTAGAGGAATGGACATGAAAACAGAGTTTGGCGGAAGATTAATTTGGCAATGGTCTACAATATGCATTAAAGAAGAAAGAGATTAGAGGCAGAAGCATCTATTAGGAGACTACTAGGCTATTGTCTTAGTCTCTTCGGGCTGCTCTAACAAAATACTATAGGCTGAGTGGCATGGTCGTATTTATTTCTCATAGCTGTGGAGGTTGGGAAAGCCCAAGATCAAGCACTGGCGGATTCTGTCTGGTGAATGCGCACTTCTTGGTTTATAGATGGTTATCTTTTCACTATAGCCTCACACGGTAGAAGGGACAAGGGAGTTCTCTGGGGTCTCTTTTATAAATGCACTCATCCCATTCATGAGGGCTCCCCCATCATGACCTGCCTAATGACCCTCCAAAGGACCCACTTCCAAATACTATCACATTTGGGATGAGATTTCAACATAGGAATTTTGAAGGAACACAAACATTCAGTCTATAGTATTCTGCCCCTGGCCTCCAAAATTCATGTCCATCTCTCAGGCCATCAATTCAAAAGTCTAAGTCCAAAGTCTCATCTAAAGATCATTTAAATGAGATATGGGTGAACACAAGGCATGATTCACCTTGAGGCAAATACCTCTCTAGTTGTGCATCTATGATATCAAATATGTCATATGCTTCCTAAACACAGTGGTAAGACTGGTATAGTATAGACATTCCCGCTCCAAAGAGAAAAACAGAAAAGAGGAAAGGAGTCCCACCCAAGCAAGTCCAAAACACAATGAGGAAATTTCCATTAGTCCTTAAGGATCAAGAGTATTCCTTTTTGGCTCCATACTAGAATGGGGGTTCTGCCTTCCAGGCCCGCTAGAATGGGAGTCCTGCCTCCCACCCCCAATCACACGGCAGTCCTGCCTCCCCAGTTTTGCCAGGTGGTCCTGTCCCTATGACTTTGGGTAGCTCTGTAGTAGTTCTTTGCCTGGGCCCACAACTCCCTGGGGTTGGAGTCCTGAGCCCGTGGCTCTGCCAAAAGGCTTTGTCCTTTGAAATATTGATGGAGGCAGCCATACCCTTATAGCTTTGCTGAGCACAGCTTATGCTACATCTGGACCCATCAGAGCTACGGCTGGATTGGCCAAGGAAGGTGGCATAGGAGTGCAGGGAACAGGAATCTTGATGTGAAGGGGCACGCGGGAGGAGGCACCGAGCTCCCATAGGCACTAGTGGCCCCAAGCACTCTGGGTCTGTGATAGGAGGGCAGTTCTGATGATCTGATCCCTGAATTGCCTTCGGGATCATTCTTCCAGTGACTTGGACAACAGCTCCTGGCTTCTGCCAGCTCCTTGATAGCTCCTTATCAAATGGTTATATGGCCACACTCTTAGTGTTCGCTCTCAAACAGCCTTTCTCATTCTTTTCTATATGGATAGGCTAAGAATTTTTGAAATGTTTAAATTCTGCTTCCCTTCTGATTAACAATTCCCCCTTTAAATCATTTCTCTCTTCTTGCCCTTTATTATAAGCATCCAGGATAATAAACCAGGCTGCTTCTTCAACATGTTGCTTAAAAACTTCTTCGGCCAAATATCCAATTTCATTGCTCCCATGTTCCACCTTCCTCAAAACACTAGGACACAAACACATTTGGCCAAGGTCTTTGGCATTTTATAAGAAAGATCTCCTTTCCTCCAGTTCCCAATAACATGTTCCTTATTTTCATCTGAGACCTCATCAGAATGGCCTTGACCGCCCATATTTCTACCAATATTCTGTTCAGGATTACTTAGGTAATCTAAAAAGATTGAGGCTCTCTCTAAAGCTCTCCTCTTTTCTTTCTGAGCTCTCCCCAGAATCACCCTTAATGGTCCATTCTCAACAATGTAGGCTTTCTCTAGAATGCACCTCAAAACTATTCCAGCCTCTACCAATTACTCAGTTTCAAAGCTGCTTCCACATTTTCAGGTGTTTGTTACAATAGCACCCCACTTTCTATACCAATTTCTGTCTTAGTCTATTTGGGCTACTATAACAAAATACCATAGACTGGGTGGCTTATAAGCAACAGAAACTTATTTCTCACAGTTTAGAAGGCTTAGAAGTCCAAGATCAAGGTGCCAGCAGATTCAGTGTCTGGTGAGAACCTGCTTCCTCGTTCATAAATGGGTATTTTTTGTTTGTTTGTTTTTTGTTGTTTTTTGTATTTTTTTTCTATAATATAGCCTCACATGGAAAAGGGGGCAAGGCAGTTCTCTGAGGTCTCTTTTATAAGATGGAGTCCTCATGACCTAATCACCTCCCAAAGGTTGTATCTCCAAATACCATCACACTAAGGATTAGATTTGAACATACGAATTTTGGATGAGACACAAATTCTCAGTCTACAGCATATACATTTCCCTAAAATAATGATTGCCATGTAGGGTTCGTCAAGAAGGGATGAGAAGTTAGGGGAAATAATGGAAGCTGGATAACAGCAGATAATTATATAACTAGGAGTTTATTTTATGTGTATATCCCACCTATTATAGAATAGTTTATATAAGAAACATCAGATTTTAAAAGTCCCAAGAATTCATAGGTATGAGGGAAAGACGCACTTATTACAGGGTGTGGAAGAATTAATGGATGAAAAAAGAATGAAAACTGAAACACAAATAACAGTATAAATGGTGACTGAGAGAAGTGTGACAAGAGCTTGATTGTAAAAAACTCCACAGAAGAAGGGGAATCATTTTGCCAGAAGACTAATAGAAAGAGATAAAGAAGGAAGACATGGGACCACAGGGACTGTTGCCTGACAGACAGAACTATTGGATGATGGAGTAGACTCCCAAGGGAAGCTGTGGAAATTTCATCAGTCAGGACATTTAAGGTGAGTTTGAACAAAGCAATAAAACATCTGCTGTGAAGAGCAGTTCTGCATCTGCATGAAAAGGACAGGATGGTCAAGTGGATCACTTTTACCTCTAATGTATTTGACTCCACGTTAGGTTAAATAAAAATGATGCTTGCCATCGTTACAGCATTTTTCACATCTCCCAGCAAATAGAATGCTCTTGGACATATGTACCCCTTTTCCCAATCCCCATAAATGCTGTTTCAATTTTTATCACCCTCTTAAAGCCTTAAGCACCCCCTCCCCTATTCTTTTACTCTCAACAGTTGACCTTGGGTTCTGTTCATGGCAAAATTATGCTGAGAGACTAAAATTGTCTTTGCCAATAATTTATTTAACACAGATTCACTGCAGGAATTGTGATTTATAATAATAATATTTCACAAGCCAATAGTATACAGGATAATGTCTCTTAATAAGCCAATAAAAAAACACACTCCAAATCAATGATAGATTAATTACACTATTGTTTTAGGCAAAGGGAGATGGAAAAAAAAAATACAGTCCAAATTTAGTTGAGGTGTATCTTTCTGTAAGTTGGTTCTTGGAAGAACCAGCTTAGCTAACCAAGAGTTGACGTCCAGCTGCCAGCGCTAATTGAAAGTCCCTTGTTGTTAGAGAGCGATGATAGTGGAAAGAAGGCACCAACGTTCACAGGCAAGATGATCTCTTTCCCGTGAGGCTGCGTGGTTTTCACTACTGCCAGCAGAGTAGACTTGCCATGGCAAGAGCTAATATCCCTAGGTCTTCGGAGAGTAACTTAGATAAACACAGTAGCCTTGCCCAGACCGAACACTCTCAGTAAGTCCTCACAGATTCTTGGTATTTAAAGTTTAAATGCCAATTACATCATAGTTTCTCTTCCACGTGTTCATATTGATAAGCACTGAGAGGCACAAGAATTTTGATGATATTTTTCTAACACAGCCTCCCCAATGTAAACAAATTCACCCTTAGATCAAAACAACTTCACTTAAGTAATAAACAAGTAGATGTGGAATCATAACAACCCAATGCCAACGCCTTGCCATCTATTTCTGAGAAAATAAAAATCATGTCTCTCTACCTCTCTCTCTCTCTCTCTCTCTCTCTCTCTCTCTCTCTCTCTCTCTCTCTCTCTCACACACACACACACACACACACACACACACACACACATTCTTTGCTTCCTTCTCATGGCAAACTTTATTGATTGCTTTCCTAATCACCAGCCTCCACCTTTTCATGCTTATAGAACACATGATTTTACAGGTGTGACTCAGTCTTGTGCTTGGGGAGGGGTACACATCTTAACCTCAGTAAGTAAATCATAATTAGTATATGTCATGATCATTCAAATTCATCTTGCCAAGGATAGATTTAGTAATGGGCATGTATCAAATTTCTGGCTAAAGAGACATTAATAGAAGTCTGTTAGGAAATTTCCAATAGCATTTTCCTCACTCTTCAAAGAGGTACAGTTTTCATTCACATTAAGTTATTTATATTAAGATCACCAAAATCTAACTGACAAACCCATTGGCTTCTTTTCATGTCCTTATCCAAGTTGACATCTTTGTGGCTTGGATTCTCTTGTTCACTGCCACTTTGAATATTGTTTGTCATTCATTATCTTGTCTTTTTTGTTCTGTCTCTCATTATGTCCTCCTCTGTTAACTCTACATATTGCTTACCAGATCCCATTCTTTCTCATCATTCCTTCTTTTCACTTTACATGTTCTTCTAAGGGGATCACCTATATTTTCCTGGCTCCAACAGTGAACATACTATCATCCATTCTTTCTTGAGTCCTGGATCCATATTTCCTGTTATTTACCAGACATTTCCATATGGATTTCATGGAAGTACCTCACTCAATTTGTCTAAATTAAGTATGTTTTCTCTATCCAAATTGTATCTTCTCATTAACATTTCTATGACCGTTTCACAATATTCATAAACTGGAAACTGAATTTTGTTTTAGATTTCTTCCTGTCTCTCAGATCCCAACTTCTAATCAGTCAAAAAATTCCATGAATTCTAGCCCCACATATCTATTGTATCTCCATTTTTTTATTCATGCTATTGTACTTTCCCATGGGAAGTACACAATCCCATTGGCAGTCTAATGGAATCATGTAACACTGTTATTACTAGGGTCATGTTAATCTTAATCATGGTAAAATCTTGAATGACTACCATTTACCTTAAGAGCTGTCAATCTTCAGTGTGGTCAAGCAGGATCTTTTTTTTTTTTTTTTTGATAGCCATTTTTTTTTCACACAGCACTCTAAAATAATCAGAGTCACAAATTTCACTATTTTATTCCACAGTTAATCGAAATCAGGAGGCATATGTTAACCAGCAGCTGTTTTCTTTGAATAAAGCAATAAAGCACTTTTATTCATATAACAACATCCTCCCTTCCTGCTGGTGTACTTTTTCTACATCAGAGGCCATAAGGTAATCTTTAATGAAATAAAAATATATTCTCTTGTGTAAACAGAAGAAAACGTCATTGAGCACATCTTCCTTTTATATGTCATACCCAGATGCAAAGAAATAATTCCTGCTCTGAATATCAGTGGCACCATTCAACAATAAATTTGGAGTCCTGGAAGAGTAGTTTATTTTATATAGAATGTTCAGGTGACATTTAAATCAAAACTCACAAATGAGGAGAAAAGCATTCTAAGTAGAAGGAACATAAAGAGTGAAGGCCCTGGAGTAGGGATGATCTTGTTCAAACATATAGGAAGAAGGTCAGTGTGGCCACATAGTATATCTTTAAGAGAAGAGTAGGATAAAAGTTTCAGGTGGAGGAGTCTGGGGCTGGCTCCCTTAGGGTCTTTTGGCAAATTTAAGGATATGGTATTTCAATGTAAAAGTAAAGCATGAGTGTGGTATGTTGCACTTTGCATTTTAAAAGGATCATTCTAGCTGCTTTATGAAAAATAGACTACAGGAGAGTAGCAGAGAGACAATTGGAAAATAGTAACCTAGAAAACAGATTACGATAGCTCAGATTAAGGTCACAGAGATGTAGAGATGGTGGGAAGTGATTGGATTTAGGATACATATATATATATATATATATATATATATATATATATATATATATATATATATATATATATATTTTATTAGATATACATTTGATAAACTCTATGGAGTTTAAGGAAGAAACTGAATCAAGGATGTTTTCTAGTTTTTAATCTCGTATCTCAAATTTTACTTCAACTTCTTACAAAAATCTCAATTTCAATGTTTGTACTCTAATTCATTCTCTTCTTTCCCAAACCAATTCCTCTTTCTGAATTCCCATTCTCAGGAATTGGCTTCTCTATGGATCTATTTACTCATGCAAGAAACTTGAGATCTATCCTTGGCACATCTATTATTCTTGCTATGTCTGTTGTCATAAGTCCCCAAATTTAATAAATTACCAAGCCTTGTCAATCCAACTTCCAAAATATCTCATACCTGTCCAGTCCTCATTACTTCTACTAAAAGTAACTGAGTCCAAACTATAACTATCTCTTTCCTGGAAATGTATAACAATTAGCTAATTTACCTACATCTGTTCTTCATCTACATATATTCATCATATCATCATATAGTACCCAGAATGACCTTGTTAAAAAATAAAACCAATGTCGCACATCTCTTAAAACCCTTCATAGGCATCCATTTATTCTTGGGATGAAGTTGAAAATCTTTTAAGGGACGTACAATATTCTGCAGGATCTAACTCCTGTCCACTGCTCTAGTCCTACCTCATACAACTCTCTTTCTCAGTCCCAATGTTTCAGTCACACAGGTCATGCTTCAGAGGCTCAAAAACTCCATACTCTTCCCTGACTCAGGACATTATACATATTGTTCCTTCTACCTTCCTTAACGCTTTACTACTCCCATTCTCCCTTAAGATCCAAGAATAAATGTTATTTTTACAAAAAGAGACTACTATTATATGTTCTTACATCACTCTGTACTCTTCCTTTATCACACTAGTAACAATGGCATTTACCTCTGTGAATATCTGTTGGAGACAAGTGTGTCTCCCAATACACTGTAAGCTATGAGTAAAGAAATGTGTCTGGTTTGCTTCTCCATTCAGTCATTTCCTCCTCTCCTGCCTAATAACTGTTTCTGTTAGGTATATAACAATCTGTCTTTTAGGCAAAATGAAAATCATTGAATATTTTTAACAAGGGAATAGTATGATCCAATGTGTATATTGAAAATGCAATTCTCCAGGTCAGAGAATGTCCAGGTAAGCCTGAATAAGTGTCGTGATGAGGAAATTAGAGACAAGTGAGGGTGTAGCAAAGAAGGAGTCTAGGATGGCTGCAAAGGGAATAAGTATTGAAGGGGTTCAGAATGAGCCTCCCCAAAATACGCCACTTTGGCATGTAGACTGTTTTGAGCAGAAGGCAATCAAGACCCAGGAGATTCAAGAAAAACTTTACCTTTTCCTTAACTACATAAAATAATTTATATAGAGGGCCTGGGCCAGAAAGAGAACTATCACCAGAGATAAGTACAAAGAATACGAGTTGTCTGTAGTAAGGTTGTGGGGAGCTTAGCAGGGCCTGGAGGTCGAATTCTTCTTTGTGTCCCATTGTCTCTGCATGGCATGGCAAACACTTGCTTAGCAAACATGTTCTTTTTTCATCTTTTTCACCTATAAATTGACTTCCTCCCCTTTGAAGCCTCAGACTACTACCCCCTTCTCCTTAGTTTAATATGGCATATAAACCTCCATTGCCTGACTGCCTGTGTGTGTCCTATTTTTGTGGGACCCCCAAATGTACATTATTAAATTTATTTTTCTCCTGTTAATTTGTCTTAAGTTCATTTGATTATTAGACCAGCCAAAGGACCTAGAAGGGTAGAAGGACATTTTTTCTTCCGCAACAGTATGTACAGAAGGAATTTTAAAAAGGGTATAGGTATCAGTAAGGAGAGATGGTTTTACAAGATTTTTTTCATGATGATCTCATCTTCCCACTAAAATCTGGCCATGAAAGGAAGCAGAGAAACGAGGGAGTAGCTCAAAGGAGATTGGGTATCAAGGGAGGTTATAAAGATGTAAAATGTTAGATCATGTTTTTATACTTTTTAGGAATAATCTATAGGAAAGGAAAGGTTGATGAGGTAGAAGTCAAAAGGGATAACTTAAATAGCAAGGTCCTTAAACAAGTGAGACCGGATGGGACTCAGAGCACAGGTAGAAGAATTGGTCATCAATAGAGCACACGGGGCAAGAAACTTCCCTGTACCGGCAGGGAAGGAGAAGGCAGTTGAAAAAGAAAATTAAGTTTGGTGATAGAGAAAGGCGGTATTTACATCTGATGACTTCTAATTTCTCAATTAAATAGAATGTGAAGTCACCAGGTGAGAATGAGAAGGTACAGAGTACGGGTAGTTGGAGGAGAAAAGATACAAAAACAGTGATTTCTGAAAGTAGAACAGTAAACCTACTACAGAAACATTTGGGATTCCAGGCAGCTGAGTGACTATTTAAGGATTGTGAACATGAATTTAGAGTGCAACTTATCAGCAGATAATTTTGCTGATTAGATATAGTATGGAGAGGAGGATAAGTGCGTTCAGGGCTGTAGGTTAGAAGGTGAGTACAGTAGAGAGGGGGCATGACAGGCTTCAGGGTATCCACAAGGAAGTCCTTATGATAATGATAGAAAAAAGATGAAAGCCGAAATACGTTAACAGGGTCAATGGATTGGAAGTCTGGATGAGGTGAAAGCATTGTGATAGTGAGACAACTTAAGCAGGGGAGCTGGAAGGCTCTGAGGTGGTAGTACCAGACTTGGATGTTTGATGTTGAACTTTAGAGGTGCTTTAATTTCTCATGAAGACAAGATGCAGTGTGACAAAGGAGTGGGTAGCTGAGATGTAGCGGATTAATGGTAGATGGAAATGCACGGAGGGAATCATGGTGGATAGATTACCCACTGACAGCTTGGAATTATGAGGCCAATGGCAGGTGTTGGAGACATGAGAATGACTGAGTCAGGATCAAAACTTTCAAGTGAAAGAGGAAGAGAGGAATAGAAATATAGCCATATGTCATGTACATCAAAGAGAGAAGAAAATTTGTTTTGTTTTGTTTAATCTTGTTTGGCTGGAGAGTAGGAGAGTCCAAAATTAAACAGCACCAACAAGTAAAACAGACCTGGATTCTGCCTTTGTGGAGCTTACAGACTAGTGACAGAGAAGGATACAAATCAAATAATAAAGAAATACATAATTAAAAATTCTGAGAAGTGCTATGAAGAAACAGTGCAGGCCAGTGAGAGAGCATGAAACACAGTGACCAAACTGATTTGTGGGTAAGAGCAAGCCCTGAGGATGTGATCTGTGAGCACTGATCTGAAGGAAGAGTGGGTGTTAATGAGACAAAGGGTAGTGAGAAGAAAGGCGACGACACAAAATTGGCGTTTTTTAGGGTAGGTATGACAGGAAAACAAAAGGTCAGGAGAATAAAGGGAATTTTTGAGTGTCAAAAGTGACAGACATGATGGATCAAGGAGAAAGCAGACTATCAAAAGAAAATGAATGAGTCTGGGGGCTAAGGATGATGGTAAGTTTAAAGAGAGGACATCTGGAGAGTAAGAAAGTGAGAGCTACTGGGGAATTTGTAGTTAGAGAGCGGGAGAGTATCCTTCAGAAGTAGGACAGTGAAAGACGAAATCAAAGATGTGTCCATACGAGCGGCTTGTGTGAATGAAGTCATCAGATGGATGGAGGTTACTAATGGTTTAGCTAAGCGGTTAGACTTAGAATAAGAGCATAATCCAGATGCCAGAGTCCTCAATAAATTTGGGTGTGCTGGTATGAAATTACAGCAAAAACAAGGGACCAAAAGCAGTGTTTTTTATGAGGGTCAACGGATATTTTCTGAATAAATTGTGTGAATTGCATAAATTCTGAATTTCAGTTTCACCACATGAAAAAGGGAGAATAGCTCCTATCCTGAATAGCCATCGTGAGGATAGATATAATGTGAAACACCTAGCAGAGTACCCAGCAGATATCAGAAAATAAAGGATGGTTATATACATTGCCATATTAATACTCATTCTTAATAAAAGTTGCCAGGTATATTATTGATTGTTTAAAGGAGATTTCTATTCTATTTGGCAGCTTAACAAATTTAGTATTATTAATACTTCATTTATGTGCCTATGCACAAAGGGAGGAGCATTAGGAAGATGGTCTAGCATGAAAATACTTCATAAGTTCTAAAGCCATGGTTAGCTACAGAAGCAGAGCTGACACTACGCAGGGATAGAGTGGGGTGGGTGGGAGGAGGGGGACTCTTGGTTCCATCTGTGACAGTGCCTCTCTGACAGATATAGTCCTAGGAGGTTCATCAGCCAGAAAGTAGTATAATTTTTCAGTCGAGGATGCTAAAGCACTAAGAGGTTTTGCACAAAGTCACAGAACAACTCAACAGCAAAGACAAACCTAGAGACCCATGGTCATGGGCTCCTGCATTACAACGTTACTGGACCATACTGTCTCTCTTACAATTCCTTAATCCTGGGATATGGTGTCTGCATTCCTCCTCATCTGAGCGATTCAAATGGTCATTCCTGGATCCAGAAGCCTAGTAAACACTGCCTATCAAGATGTTCTTTCTTATAAAACCCACCCATGTGTTGAGCTGAGCAAAAGGGTAGCGGGCCCATGACTTGGGAGACAAATAGCAGTCCGGAGAGATCACTGATATGCCAACACCCCTTAATGTTCCTCAGCCCTGGCTCCCCCGTCTATGGCTCTTCGAGCCCCATAGTCACTTCTGGGTGAAACAGCCATGGTTATAAGCCCTTGCCCTGACCTAGACTCCTAGAAGCCTGAACTGGGTGGCGTAGACACAATTCACAGGGTCACTGTGAGAGGGCACGACTCACTTGTAAGGTAGCACTCTGCCTTTCATTTGGAAACCCACTTAAGGCTCAGAGTAGTGGTGCTCCAAAGGCAGTATGCGCTCTCCCTGTCTGTAATATCCTTAGCTATTATCACAATGAGTATAGCACTTTAGGGGGTAACCCACTGATATAGCCGAACTTGACTCTAAAATGTACAGTAATGAACTGCAGCAGCTGTAGTGCTCTAAATCAAAGATTCCTAGCGCTGGCGAGGGAATGGGAAGGGTAGTACATCCTCTCTGTAAGTAGATTGTTTGCCAGGCAGCCTGCCTGCTACCTTAAAAGCAAAATCCTATTATACCTGTGAAACCCCCACAGTGAGGGGCAGAGTCAGACAACCATCACAAAGCAACTTGGGCAAATTCCTGGGCTGTCAGGCCACTATGCAGAGCTTTCAGGGACAATAATTATCCCATCTGCAGACTCTCTTGAAAAGCACCAGAAAAGTGCAGGTCATGACATAAGACCTCAGCAGGCAACATTGCTCTCTTGGGCAATCCCTGAGGGCCAGTCAGAACAACAAAGCCATGCACCTTGCAGAAATTTCCACCTTTTTAATCCAGCTAAAGAAATACATACACTGGATAACAAAAGCAGTTTTAGGTAGACCCAAGCAGAAGATTTTAGAAAATCGCTGTGGTTTAAAAGACAATCCCTATTCAGTAATCAGCAGAGAGATTTGGAAACAGTAGAAAGTCGAGAAAGTAAAATCTATTATAGACACTCTGGGAGCCCTGACTACATTAATGCAAATTCATTTTAGAGGTTGCTAAATTATTTACATAGTTGTGGAACTTGTAAACTGCCCTATCCTCCCAAAAGCATTGCTTTATTAGGATTCCCTGAAAATCAGAGGGGTAGCAAGCAAAGAGTACTAGATCCATTAACTCGCTACCAAATGTTTATCCATAAATTGACATGGTGGAACGGGGACATGTCTGGATGAAACAACACAAGGAACCAGAAGGATTATAATCCACATCTTGCCTCTTCTCTGCTTTCCCTTTTACATAGTTCAGGCCACAGTAAGGAGGCCAGGCACACCAGGACTGAGCTGTTCAGACCTCTGCTTTCAGAAAAAGGAGGACAGGAAACTCCTGGCACTATTCTTCCCTGCAGAACAAGGGCTATCTGATTACTATTCCACAGAAACATATTTTTTTTAGAACTGAAATCATCTGACCTCAAGGTTAAGGATGAGAGCAGGAAGAAACTCTGTGTTCCTCTCTTCCTTCACCAGATTCTCATTTCAACATTATTATTCTCTCTCCTTTTCTTCTCTCTCAATGTTAAGGCTGACGTGTTAAAAAAACCTGTCAATATATTGCCACTAACGTTCAGAATAAAAAGTGAATTATTACTAAGCTTTACTTACCTGTTTTCTGAAATTTCCAAAAAATTCACGCAGAAAAATACTGAATACTTATACTGAAATATTTCAGATTTAAATCAATTGTTCACTTCACAATGGTCTGCTGGTCTGCAGATGTTCTTTCCTTCTTCTTCCCCAAAGTACTCATTGATTCAGATGGGTTTACTAAATTTCCAGTGAGTAAACATTTCAGCTTCTGTTGGTCAGTTAGGATGTGGATTACCTACACTTCATGAGAAAGCGTCTGGTTTTTTTCTCCTGGTAAATTCAGTCATCTTTCTGGACTCATTCCTGACTCCATGGCCTTTCTAGTACTTAACAATATCTTTTATACCATGTTCTCTGTGAACAAGTGTTATTCCTAGGTAGTAGCTGAGACCTTGTTCATTCTTTGAGGAGTGTCCCAGGATGTTTGGTTATTTAAATTGTATCACAGTATAGTATCGCTTAGGTACATTGGTTTGTTTGGAGAGATATCAAAGAGTTAACTTCATTTTCTACTCCCAGTGTAACAAAACTATCACGACATGCTAAGACTGTTAAATTTCTCATGTTTCACATTCATTGCATGTTGACTACAGTGTAACAATGCTTTTTTTTTGCTTTTTTTGATAATGCGAAGAAGACACTTTCAGAAAGTGCATATTCTGTTCTTTCATTTGTGTTAGAATTGAGTAATTCTTGAGATGACTAAAAACAGAAAGGTTAATTTTCTGCATGAGCAATGGACTGAAAAACAGTATTTTATTATCTTGGATATAGTATACCATGTCTTTAAAAAATAATCAGTCTTTACTACTGACAAAGTGGGTCGTCATTCTTTCTTTTATTTCAAACATATCCTGCAGACCCCTAGAAGTAGTATTCGGTAGGATCTGACTGTCCTTAGCACTGTCACCAGAGATGCGGTACCTGCCCTCCATGAGTTTATGATGGGCTACAGAAAAGGGGCACACAAATGACGAACTACAAATTCCAAAATGTAGCTAGAATCATTTCGTGAACTCAGTGGTACAACTTGGAGATCAATGGCTTAACCAAGTGCAAACTCCAGATCTCCTAGAGTCTGGTTATTAGTGTCACATATTAAACAAAACTCAAATGAAAACAAAGGCCTTGATATTTAAAAAAAAATAAATTATAAAATATTGAATAGGCAATATATTCACATGGTTAAAAAATTACAATAATATAATAAGATGTAAGTCAAGAATTCTATTCCCACATCTGTCCCTAACCACTCCTTTTCCCCTGCCTTACCTTCTACTGGCTTGTAACTTGGTTTTTCGTATACCTTTCCAGTGTTTTCTTATGTAAATACAAGCAAATATAAATATTTGTCTTTTTCTTACACAAAAAATGGCTTACTATAGACAGTTTTTGTACTTTGCTTTTTTTTTTACTTGATAACATACCCTGGCACTCTTTCAGATCAGGATATAGAGAAAATGCACATTCTTATTACAGCTACATATTATTCTATTGGCGGGTCATCCATTGTGTGAATGTACCAGTTTGTTTCACCAGAATGCACTCTGGATTCTGACTTCTAGTCAGAAAGGTATTCTATCTCTCATTAGCTAAGGTGTTTATAGCAAAGACACTTCTTTCTAGACATACAAGTGAAAAGAGTGATTGTGAAAAATTGATACTTGAAGGACAGGAAACTTTCCCTTTTAAGTGGGCTCACTCAAAGGTCAGCTTCAGAAAGATAATCTAGACATCTCAAGGGACAGATGGTGGATCCTTTGGCTGTGTTTATTCTCTAATCTGGTTTAATCTTGGTGTATTTGGTACATGTACACACAGATACAATGCATGTACTTTTCTGAGACTTTAATTCACACATATTAAGGGAAAGGGGTGATGGGTGACTGGTGATGTAGGTAGTGACAATCCCTACGAAGAATCAAGGATACTGCAGTTCGTTATTTCTCCCCGAAGCAGCTGCATGTTGAAGTTATCAGACCATATCAGGCTTAAGGGACATTAAATGTCAGGAGAGCAGACCTGCTACAGAAAGCTGATGGGAGCTGCGGGAACCTTTAGTATCAAATGTTCTCCTGTATAATAATAGGCAGTAGCATCAATCTCAGAAATGCTGCTACAAATGTCAAAGAAAACCTTCCCCGTATATAGATTAAAGTTGCAGATAAAAACAGAGGACCAAATCAAAGCCCCAGTGTTCCCTTTTTGAAACCACCCTGCCAAAAATGCAATTTCTGAGTTATCAAAAAATAGAATCTCTCAAACAGCATTCATAAAGTTTCACATTTTGGTGTTATCACAAAAGCTTATATTGAGAAAATGCTATTTCTTCCTTCCCTCCCCCTTCACGGCTGAAGCAGCATCCTATCTTTTCTCCCTAACAAATGATGTTGACTTCAGAACAGCATGCTTGGAGCAAATAGCCCTGTGTCTGCAGAGTCAGAGGGCCACGTGCCTACGTGCACTCGCCTTTTCCTAGGAAGCCACCCCCACCCCTTCAAAAGGATCTGGGAAATAAAGTTTGTACACTGACCTTATGAAGCCAACACCAATAACCCCTGAATAAAATTTCATCCGGTGGAGCAATTTAGACACCATAAATACAATGGAGTGTCAATTGAGAAATCTCGGTGTAAAAATATAAACAGCAGAGTCTGGATTTATAAGGCCTCTTTCGGATGTGACAATTCAGACATTAAGCATTAAGTGTTTGATCTATCAAGTAGAGGGTTCAGCTGAGAGAAGTGTTTTCTGTTTTCCTAGAAGGGAGAGGCAATATGACAAAAAGAAATTTCCATCAGCTTTGGTTAAGGTACACAGACACACACACACACACACACACACACACACACACACTCACATATCTGCACATATACACCTGTAAACATGGAGAAGTTATTGCTCCAGAAGATACCTGCCAGGATTAATTTAGCAATTTGCCAGATTCCAGAGCAGGGAATGTCTGGGAAACAGAGTCAGTGACTCTATTCCTTCTACCCACTTACATATTAAAAATGACCCTAATGCATGTTCCTGACAAATGGTGTTCCGCATAATGTCATTTTTCCTGCTGTCAACCTCAGGAACGTCTTGCTCACTGACATCCCTATACAATGTTGGTTATGGAAAGGGCTCCACACAGGTTTTTAATAATCGGCTTGTTTCTTACAGAAATAGTTACAGGATTTCTTAAAATAACAAGCATTTATGCTTAGAGATTTGCATAAATGTTGTGTTCTTCTGTATCTCCATGCAATGTTACTGTTGTCCTAGGCACTTCTGGGAAACTCTTAAGCATTCAAAGTGACTCAGTTTCACCCTCTGAACAAAGTGTATGGAGGAAAGCTTTTTGAAGATAAAGACTCTTGGTATTATCACCGAGATCAGAATAGTTTCAAACGCTCTCTGTTAATCTCTTATACATGATCAATAAGTGATACCACTTGTGAATTATGCCTTTGCCATATGCTATCTCCCAAATTGCCTGCAACTTGGGTAATGCTTCATACGGTTGTTAGGATGGCAGTGCTATTACGGCCATTGGTACTTCAGACATCAAGTCTTAGAACAGAATATTCTTACTGTTTTTTTCCCCCAAATAAATATCATGTTATTAAAATAAAATTATAAATACTTTACCTACTACATTAGGAAGAAATATTATCTTACGTAAGACATTATATTTAATGTAGGTAATGCGAGGGGCAGCAGGCTGTACATTTTACTTCCTTTCCTTGCTTTATTCTGCTGTCTGGGACTTCCAGCACTATGTATGTTGAATGAGAGCAGTAAGAGTAGAAAATTCTGCCTTGTTCCAGATCTTAGGGTAAAGCATTCAGTCTTTCACCATTAAGTGTGATGTTAGCTGTGGATGTTTTAAAGATGCTCTTTATCACGTTTAGAAAGTGCCTTTCCATTCTTAGTTTGTGGAGAGATTTTATCTTAAATGGGTGCTGAATTTTATCAAAGGTTTTTCTGCATTAATTGATATAATCATTTGACTCTTCTTTAGCTTGTTGATGTGGTAGACATTGACTGCCTTTTTTAAATATTTCACCAGCTTTGCACCTGGTTTGTGGTACATAATTATTTATGAATATTGCTGGATTCAATTTGCTAATCTGTTGTTGAGTATTTTTGGGTCTATGTTCATGAGGGGCATTCATCTATAATTTTCTTTTTTATATAGTCATTGTCTGGTTTTGGTATCAGGCTAATACTGGCTTAATAAAATGAATGAAAACTGTTCCCTCCTCTTGTATTTTGTGGAAATAATTGTGTGTAATTGGTATTAATCCTTCAAATAGTTGGTAGAATTCTACAGTGAAACCATCTGCGTATATCTGAGATATTTTTTTCTGGAGTTTAAAACCTTTATGAACTCAATTTCTTTAATAATTATAGCACTATTCAAATGATTTTATATTGGGTGATTTTGTCTTTGTATTTTTATACACCTTTTTTAGTTGTTTAGGTAGAAGTATTCCTTTGATTCCAGTTACCCCTCCATAGCTCCAAACAGATAGCTTCCTCATTTAATTTTAAATTAACACAGGTCACACTTTAAAAAACTGTCTGGAAAGAAAGTAGAAAGTCTACACCAATAAGACCTCAAGAAATAAACTAGATAAAATATTGAGGGGCAAAACCTCTCTTGAAAACATAAGTATTGTTAACCAAAGGTTTGAAATTCGTAAAACAAATTTTGCTGAGCACTACAAAGACACAGGCGAATAATATTCTCAATTACAAGTCCTGCAATTGTCACAATAACGTGAATCTACATATCTCCAAAAGACCAGTTGCTATTTTCATGGAAGTTCCTTTAAATATACATTATGTCTGATGCTAAGCAATACCCATGTATATCTCACAAAGTTTAATTTGGAAGGCCCTGGCAGGAAAAAGATGGGTACTTGGACAGGTACAGGAATACATCTTAGTGACACACCTAACTTATTCTTGAAAATCTCATAGACTCCAAAGTGAAATATTTTGATTACCACTATTCTTACATCTGAAGAGATAAAAAAAAAGGAAAAGTATGGAACTGCCTTTAGTTTTAAAAGCATCTGGCTCTGCTATGGTTGCTGATTTGTTCAAATCCTGCTAATAGAAGATTGCTTAGACAGGACTCAGATTTACATGAACATTTTAAAACAATCAAAGAACAGAGCCAGCTCAAATATCAAACTCAGGCAAATGTCAATTTCCCTCTTCTTTGCTTCAACTGAAAATCAAAAGGGCCAATTTTACTAGTATTAAAACTATTTCCCCTCCTTAATAACCCTATGTGACCAAGGCCAAATCAAATGTGATATTTGCTTTTATATCAAAAACAAAGTGAACTTTTATAAATCATATTTTATGCAGTCTATAGTGTAAAGAACCAATGTGAGAGATTTATCTCAAAATCCATAAATTGAACACAAACTCACAAAATAAATTAAATCAAGTATGAAAGAAAATCAACATCCAGGTTTATGGAACAATAAATATGTAAAATGGTTGAAAAATAATGCAGCAAGGCAATCGAAACCTCAAGCAAAAAAGATAGCAAGGGATCGGTCATGCAGGAAAAAAATAAAAAATGAAGTAAAATGGGAAAGAATAGTATGAAAAGAATTTCCACACAGAAATCAAAAAGTAGCATGATGTACCTAGTGATATTACAGCAGGGGGTGAGTTTCTGAGCAGTGATCCTGTTTCCATCTCTACAGGGCAGGAGCCCTTACTTGTTCTCAGGAAATAAAGCCTGTTGGGAAATTATTTTATAACTACTCACTTCAAAAACATGTTTTGCAAAAAGCACTAGAGTTTAAGAAACTAAAGCTTTTCAAAAAGGGAAGTGACAGATACTATTAGCTGGCTGCATATTCCTGAACATTTGAATTATCATGCTATTGTTCTGACAGACTCAGCCAAAGTGGCTAACCCCTTATAGTCTAGAAAAATATTGTCACCATATCCTGAGAGTTTGTGCCTCTAAGGTAATAAGCATTTAGTGGATATGTGTATGTGGTGGTGTGCAGAAGACACCGGTGGGATAGAAGACAGAAGAAAAGTGTGATTTTTGGTTATTTTATGGCACCATTTTATTTGGGTAAGGGATGAGAAGGAAATAGAAAAGGGAAAGGGGAAGAGAGAACAAGGGGAAAAATTGAGTTGTCTTTGACACTGGAGCCTTCCTAGACTCCAAATTACTATGGCAATTGATAGCTATGATACTCGTGTGGCACTTCCAAGACCGTTTTAGCTCAGTAGTAATGATAATAGCTACCATTTATTGAGCACTTATCACATGCAGGATGTGTCTACACATTTTAAAAACATGATGACATTTAATTATCAAAACAACCCTCTGCAAGATATGGGCTTTATCGATGATGAAACTGAAGTCTTCAGGAGATTAAGTAGATTGCTAAAGATCACACAGCTAGTAAGTAGCAGAGTTAAATTCATAATTCCTATTTTGCTACTGTGGTATACTAGCTTAACATTTTTACATAATTTTGCATAAGAACAAGTTTTTTGTGTGTTTTGTTTTTTAACCCATAACCCGATGTAGGTTATAAGCTCTTTCAGAACAATGATCAGGCATTGCATTCATTTTATTTCCTCATTTGTTTAAAAAAAAAAAAAAAAGTTAAACTTAAATGCAATCTCCAAGATTTTTCCGAGCTCTACCACTCTGTTTAGGTTTCTACTTTGTAAAACCCTCAGCACTGGGAAAGCTTCCATCAACATAATAGGTGTTCAATAAAATATTCAAAAATGGCTTGTTTAATTAATGGATAAACCCCCACTTCAGGAAAAAAATGCCATAACATCAACAACCACTGGACTCTCCATTTTGTTTGAGTAACTCAAAATATTTAAAATGAGGTGACTTCATTGGTTTTACACTTCATTAATGAATAAACTGCAGAATATTTTATGAGATGCCTATTGCAATTCTTGTAAATTATAGTACTTCTTAGTTTGCCTATATATATATATATATATTTTTTTTTTTTTTTTCTCACAGTCGAACTTACTTACCCTCTCCAAACCCACTTAACGTCCCTGTTCCTACCTAACATTTGGCAAAAGGCAGCCACTCAGTGATAAACATAGTTCAAATTATACTCATTCTATCATTGTTATTATATTTTGAATCACATAACCTTTACCCAAGGAGATATCATTCCAAAATGATCCCAAATAACAATTTAAAAAAGTCCAATCCATTTTCTCTTGTGCCAATATATTACATTTCAACATGTCTCATCAAATATTTTTTAAAATCACACAATATTTTTTCTGAAAACATTTAGTCATGAGTCAGTGCTTGAAGCATTTTATCCAATACTCTGATAATTCACTAATGAGAATTTCCCCAAATTAAACTGCCTTGTTAGTTTCATTATCTATTTTTGGCTGTGAGAGAAAAATAAGTCTAAAACTTTCATAAAATTTTAAATAAGTTATTCAAAATTCCAAAGAAAGAAGTAAGTGAAGAGTTAGGTAAGGAGAGAAATTGATTCTGGGTGGCAATGGGGACAGCGGGAGGGAGGTAATCATGATACTCTCTCTTTACAAATAAAGATTTAGAACCAAGTCCTTGGATAAATATTTTCCACCAATAAGCAACTATATCTATAAACATATATCTGAATTAACATCTTCTTGGAGTATTTACTTTTATAGAGAAACAGTTTTAGTACAGGCATCCCGATAAGTATGGGTCCTGAAAATTTATATGTTAAGCTAAGAAGATCAACCAGCTCACTAATTCCCCAAAAGAGTTAAAACCTTTCCTTGAAATTTGTTCAGGCTTACAAAAAGAAGAATAAGTATACGTTTGTTATATGTACTTATTTCTATTTGTATCTGTGTGTATATACACAGATGCAAATATAAATGTAACATTTGTGAAATAACGTCTATCTCCTTAAATTCAAGAAGCTTTGGTTATAGCTACTGAGAGATTTTTAACACAATAAGATATTTATTTTTCACTAAACATTTAAATCTATCAGGTGTAGGCAGAGTTGAAACACTGTAAGACACCACAAAGAAGAGGAAAATGATGCAGTGAAAATCCTGATCCTTCCATATCATAAGATGTCACAAATACCACAAGATTCTGAACAGGATATAGAGGACAAGCAAGCAGAAATTTCAAGTTCTGTCATGGGAAAAAAAAGTAGAGCTTTGGGGGCCTGTGATGTTTTAGGTCTGGAGAAACCACAAAAGGAGACTGGAGAAGAAGCCAACAAAGCAACAGAAATGTATGTGTGGGTAGCAGTAGACTACTGCCTGCCCAAGATTGATGCCTTCAGCAAAAATACATGAGTTACCCAAATAAATCAGACACACAGAGAGATTATATTTCTGTTTCAAAAAGTACAACATAGACCATGGCAGAGAGAAATGAATTTGACCTTTGATCACAAAGTCAGAAAACCTCAGGGACACTTACCAACAACTGCAATCACTTCAAAAACTGATGATCTTTTATATTAATTCTTGCCTATACGTCACCAAATTCTGGGACTTTTATCATGCTTATAATAAAGTTAAGAGGCACTTGCTTGGATGTAAGAGGTCATTTTAGATCAGTGAGGGAAAATTTGCCAGGAAGCCTGAGAAAGAGACCACTCCCCTGAGGACCTCTCCATTGCCATGGTAACTCAAGAAATCATGTCCAAAGGTGAAGTTCAGGGGTTCAGAGTTAGAGGCTTTATTTTAACCTTGCTAATTCACCACATCATTCAGTACTGGAACTGTGATATTTTGAGAAAACTCTTCACAACCAGAAGCATCTCTGTGGTCACAGTACCATCATCATACATAGGCCAATAGGTTAATTTTCCAAATATTTTGCAAGTCTGAAACATACAATAAATGATCCATCAGTAAATACATGTTAATTATATAGTTATTTAAAGTATCTGAAGAATGCTAAAGTCCTGGGTGCTATTTTATTTTATCTTTTTTTCCCCTTGGGAGATCTCCTGTAATCAGTCTCAACATTTAGACTCAGTTCTGCATAGGACCGATGTGCTGGGCCAGCTTTCTTCCATGATATATCTTTTATTTTTTATTATTATTATTTTTTAAGAACGGTGCAGCTCTCAGAGGCCCATGTAGGGATTGAACCAGCAACCTTGGTGCTACCAACACCATACTCTAACCAACTGAGCTAACTGACCACCCCTCCCCGGCATATCTTAATAAGGTGGGACACTGCTACATGTCAGGACTTAAAGCATTTTGAAAAAAGCTTCTTGGAGTTGGGTCAAACAAACCAAACAGCAAACATTAACACTCAATTGTCTTAAAATCTTAATTAACCTCACATTCCAAAAATCTTCTTTTGCTTTCACACAAATGATGTGTTAATTGGTATGAAGAAGTTAGGAAATCACAGGCCAAGGATCCAGTATCTCTTTCCGAATTTCCAACCAGGTCTGTAACTGATTCCTTGTTTTATTTATATTGAGCCATTTCATTTCTTGAGACCTCAGCTCTGGGGAACCCACTCCCTAAGCCATTTTCTCAGAAATATGCCTCTGTTCTGAAAGGAAATCTTCTGGGAAGAGAGAGCTAAAAAAAAAATGAAAGAGAAGGCAGGAACCAGAAAGCAAGAAAAGGCATAAGAGAATAAAAGAATAAAAACAAAATAAGATAAACAAAACAGTAGAAGTATAGAAAACAAGAAAGCCCAAGATGCAAGAAAATCTCTTTGCCAATTCAAAATAAAACTCCCAAGGCTTATTCCAAGATTCAAACATAAGTATTACATCTGTGGCAAGGAGCAGAACATTATTAAAATTTTAATATTCTAACACAATTTCTCTCTTCTTCCAGAATACCTAATTCCCATTTCCCTTATTACCTGCATTTGAGAAATACATTAATTTTTTCTAAGTCAATTTACATTTTTATAAAATAATATAAAATATCTTTCCTTAAATATTCATTGGAAAAAAGTTTCAGAGAAGTGGAGTTTTTGAGACAGTATTTCTTTTATAATCAATCAAAAATTTCCTTTTCAAATGAATAAATATAGATGTTTCTATTTGCTATTATATCAGAATGGTTAAAAATGATGAGAGACTACTTGAAGAAAGAGCAGTATTTGGTTTTGCCATTTAGTAACTATGTGACCTCAGGTTTCTCTAATGTTTTAGTTTGATTTTGTGTAAAATTAGTATAATAAATAATAATAATAATAATAATAATAATAATACATTCTCACTTTCAAGTTTAAATGAGGCAATAATGCATGGTACCTGGTAGGCAATAAATTCACAATAAATACTAGATATAAATATAACTATTACCATTACTTTCATTGTTACTATTATTGATGCGGTTAAAAGATGATGTCTTTCTAAAGAAAAGGAGTGATAAGTATATAGTTCATTTTGATTCCTCACAGTCTTCACCAGTTTACCACTGATTTTTCACTTTAGAGACCATAATAAGAAAGACAAAATAATGTAGAATGGGAATGAGAAAAATAAATGTGCTTGGGAACTATTTTTACTAATTTAATAGTTCCAAATTTAGTTGTGTTGTACAGCTAGAGTAAAGCTGTTGAAACTCAGCAAGCCTCTCTTCCTCTCAACCATCCGTCCTGCAGCCGCAAAGCAGCAACCATGCGTGAGTGCATTTCCATGCATATTGGCCAGGTTGGTGTCCAGATCAGCAATGCCTGCTGGGAGCTCTACTGCCTGGAAAATGGCATCCAGCCCAATGGCTAGATGCCAAGTGACAAGTCCACTGGGGAAGGAGATAACTCCTTCAACACTTTCTTCAGTGAGACAAGTGCTGCAAGCATGTGCCCAGGGCAATGTTTGTAGAGCTGGAACCCACGGTCATTGATGAAGTTCACACTGGCACCTATGCCAGCTCTTCCACCCCGAGCAGCTCATCACAAGTAAGGAAGATGCTGCCAATACCATGTTCGGGCGTGCTACACCATTGGCAAGGAGATCGCTGACATTTTCTTGGTCCGAACTCGGAAACTGGCCAACCGGCACTCAGGTCTTCAGGGCTTCCTGGTTTTCCACAGCTTTGGCGGGGGAACTGGTTCTGGGTTCACCTCCCTGCTGATGGTATGTGTCTCTGTTGATGAGGGCAATAAATCCAAGCTGGAGTTCTCCATTTACCCAGCCCCTCGCTGCAGTCAAGCCCTGCAACTTCATCCTTACCACCCACACCACCCTGGAGCACTCTGATTGTGCCTTCATGGTTGACAATGAGACCATCTATGACATCTGTCGTAGAAACCTCGATATTGAGCACCCAACTTACGCTAACCTGAACAGGCTGACAGGTCACCTTGTGTCCTCCATCACTCCTTCCCCCAGATTTGATGGAGCCCTGAATGTTGACCTGACCAAATTCCAGACCAGCCCGAGGTCCTGTCCCCACATCCACTTCCCCCTGGCCACATGTGCCCCTGTCATCTCTGCTGAGAAAGCTACCATGAGCAGCTTTGTGTAGCAGAGATCACCAATGTGTGCTTTAACCAGCCAACCAGATGGTGAAATGGGACCCTTGCCACAGTAAATACATGGCTTACTGCCTGTTGCACTGTGGTGTCGTGGTTCCCAAAGGTGTCAATGCCACCATTGCCACCAAAAGACCAAGCGTACTATCCAGTGTGTGGACTGGTGCCCCACTGGCTTCAAAGTTGGCATTAATTACCAGCCTCCCACTCTGGTAGCTGGTGGAGACCTGGCTGAAGCACAGCGAGCTGTGTGCATGCTGAACACCACACCTATTGCTGAGGCATGGGTGGGCCTGTACAATGAGTCTGGCCTGATGGTCGCCAAACGTGCCTTTGTTCACTGGTACATGGGTGAGGGCATGGAGGAAAGAGAGTTTTCTGAGGCCCATGAGGAAATGGCTGCCCTTGAGAAGGATTAGGAGGAGGTTGGTGTGGAGTCTGTTGAAGGAGAGGGTGAGGAAGAAGGAGAGGAATACTGAAGTTAACGTGTCAAAAAGATGCTGCTTTTACACAGAAGCTTATTCTGTTTTAAACATTGTAAAGCTGTGGTCTGATCAGTTAATTTGTATGCAGCAGTATATATTCTCATATACAATTACTGGCCTATGCTTTGAAACATGATGCTTTGTTACAGACCCAAGTGGCCCATTCCTTTGATGGGTTTGAATAAAGTATCCCATCTTTAAAAAAAAAAAAGAAGAAGAAAGAAAAGGAAGAAAGGAAAAAAGCGAGAGCCTTTTGTTTTCTTTCTCTCCTGCTCTCTCTTTTTTTTTTCACAACTCAATTAATGTGGCACAAACATTTAAGTTTTTTGAAAAACTCATTGGACTAACAGACATACAATGATTGATTGTTCCCCAATTCAAAGGACTTATCACTTTAATAATATTAAGAATAAAGGAAAAGCAAAAACCTCATCATTAAATTTTTATTAGATCTAAGATATTTTCTGTTAGAGATTTTTCACCCAGTAAAGTATGAAATTCTACATGGGTCTCCAAATGAATTGCTGCTTTGGTCACATTTGTCCGTGAAATTGGGTGTATTTAATCTGGACACTTTTATTTCCTTAGGGTTTCTGCCTGAACTACTTTCCTAAAAACTTTCCAGAACCTCAAAAGGAAATCGATTGAGATATGAAATAGGAAAATAAAATGCAAGGAGAGAGGATAACAAAGATGAAATACTTTTGAGAATAAAGGCAGAAAAGTAGAATATGATAAAACAGAGTCAGGATGACAAGGAAGCCCCAGGCCTAAGGCAGAAAGATGTTTTGTTCTAGATTCAATACATATTTCACAGGCTGATGGTAAAATCCACCCCTATCTGCAGGTATATCACAGACATGACAGATTTCTAATCAATGGAATTCTAATATGTATTAAGCTCTATGCTCAGGTATAGATCATTTCAGACACAAGTATATGATTCAAACAGGTCTGTTACCTAAAGCAAATCATCTGAAAAGAGCTTTCCATTTTTGCAACACTCTCTTTTAACAGTTTCTGTAATTTTCTAAAAAATACATAAACAGAGAACTGAGCTGGATGAGAACAGCTTCATGAATTCAATTTTTCTTGTTTGGTTTTCTAGTCCTTCATTTTCTCCCCTGAGGCAATTCTTAGTATTATAACGAATAAGAAAGAGAGACAAAGTAAATAAGAGCAAGATTAAGAAACATGTGATGTACTGTGAGGTCTTTTAGGTGAAATTCTTCTCTCCAATAAATGAATACAGGAGAATTTTAATAAGTCTCCAGTTTTTAACCATTTCGTAATTGCATCATAGATCCATACATAAAAACCATCTGAAATCGGCCAGTATTACCAGCAGGTCATACAGAATGGAATTTATAGGTGAGGAAAAGACGTGCTTGCTAAGGACATCTGGAAAAGGGTGCCCCGAGTGCTTGATTCTCAAGATTATGGCTAAATCCCCCACTATTGCTAGAGAAATTTCATATAAGGGGCTAATATGGACTGAATTGTGTACCCCTAAAATTCATATGTTGAAGTCCTGATCCCCAGTAACTCAGAATGTGATTGCATTTGGAGATAGGGTCCCTAAAGAAGTAATCAAGTAAATGAGGTCATTACGGCAGGCCCTAATTCACTATGACAGGTGTCCTTCTAGGAAGATAAGAGGACGTAAGGATGCAAGCACGCACAGAGGGAAGACCATGTGAAGGCACAGGGAGAAGGTCACCACCTACAAGCCAAGGAGAGAGACTTCAGGAAAAAAAATGAACCCTGCATGTATATTCATCTTGAACTTCTAGCCTCCAAAATTAGAAGAAATAAATTACTGTTGTTTCAGCAACTGAGTCTGTGATACTTTTTTATGTCAGCTCTAGCAAATTAATAGTGTGGCAAATAAATGTCAGTGTGGTTGATTCTTGAGTTTTCAAGGATCATTGACAGTATGTAAGTTATCTAGCTTCTTTATCTGTTTTTCTTTCCATTTCTATTTCATGAAGATATTTCCCAGAAACTGTGAACAGGAATTAAAAGAAAAAGGGGTTTGCTAAAAATATTTGTTGGGGGATGTGATTTAAGAAAAAAAATGTTTTTTCTCCTTGAATTCCACTTGGGAAGAGGTAGGTGCTTTCTTCTTCATGGTGCTATTACGGCACTTAGAGTATTATATTATAGCTCTTTGCTAGATATGAACGCCATGCAAGTAGGAATTCTTGTTTTGCATACCTATAGCTGCCCTTAGAGTGTCTGAGACATAATATTCTTAGCATGTTGGGCAGTGCTTCACATACACTGGGCACTTAGTAAATACAATAGGCACTCAATAAATATTTGATAAATCAAGGAACACTACAACATTGGTAACTTTCCTCTTTGTCACTAATGCAGAAACAGAACTTAAGTGACTTTCCCAAGATGACATTAATTCTGGTGTTTGAAGAGATCCTAAAATTCACACTTCTCTTTTCCTTTCTGAGTTCTGAACCATTAATGGAGACAACGGAGTCTGGAAATAGACTGGAATGTCATCTTTATGTTTAAGGCTAAACTGAAGAACATGAAATGGGTGTAGAAGAACCAAGGGCTTCCTAATACAGAACACTAAAATTAGAAAGACTTGGGTGGTTTTTTTTTTGTTTCTTTTTAATCAGTCTCAGAAAACTGGATGGAATTCTCACCGTGTAAAATATACAGCATGGGGGAAATAGCAGAGTGACTCCTTCCTTTGCAACTGGATCCTATAGAGGAGAAGAAGGAAGAAGTGACACTTTGAAAATCGTGAATAAGATAAGCCACTGCACCTCTCCTAGAGAGTAGTATGCAAGGGGGTAAAGAATAATCAGGACAATTGCTCTAGTGGAGCGCCCTCTGCAGAGAAGGAAATGCCAGGAGGAAGTGTTCTGCAGCCCCCTCCTTCCCAACCAGCCTGGTATGTCCAGCACTCAAGCTCAAGTCTTCTGACACCAAGATTTCCCTTACTATAGTATTCACCTTCTTATAATGACTCAGCAGAACTGAAGATAAAAAGAGAGTTGACCTAACCTGAGTTTGGGTACCTATCTAGAATTAAATTGTGTGTGTTAATCTTTTAAAAACTTCTCTGCAGCCTTAACATAAAAGCCTTATTATAAATCTCCATACTTGGCACATAGTAGAAATCAAATAGTGAGTGCAATGATCATTTAGTAAAATTACCGCAAAAAGAAGCAACCTTGAAGCATTTTTGACCTGGCACAAACTTGAAAGGTAATCGATTGGAAAATGAGGACTGAGAATGGAGGGAGGGAGGGAGTTGAGGCGTGGGGAAAGGGAATTTTTTTCCCAAGAGATTTGTAGCTGTATTAGTGCATCTACTTGGCTATTTTCAGAAATGAGGAACAAAGAAATTTCTTCTTTGGGTCATCAAATGATCCTTCCAATTAAGCCCTGAGTATAATAGTAAGAAATCATTGCCTACCACCAGAAAATGTTTAACAACCAACTCTTCGGGTGGAAGGGACCCTGATTTGTAGCATTGGCTCATTTCTGTGGTGGAAATACTCCAACCACGGCCCATTTTAAGCTCCCACATCATGCCCCAGCTCACAAAATTCCTGAAAATTTAACAATCATTTCTCACCAGTCAGTACAGGCCAGGTCCACACACCACAACCAATAGAGATGCCAGAGAAAGAAAAGCTCCACTGGAAACGGTACAGATTGCCACTTGAGGATCTCAGCCCTGTAATGCACCAGGTGAAAGAAGACTCTTGGGAGTCCACACGGTTATACTGGAAACACACAGATCTCATGTATTGCTGGAGAAATGGACTGATTTCTGGCACACATAGGTAAAGAAGCAGGTCTAGGCTCAAGCGGAGGGGGTCATCTTGCAGCTCTTCCATCATTTCCTAATTCCAGACATTTGAATTAGAAAATGATAAAAAGAAGACAAAAAAGAAAGAAAGGAAGGAAGGAAGGGTGGGAGGGAGGGAGGGAGGGAGGGAGGGAGGGAGGGAGGGAGGGAGGGAAGGAGGGGGGAGAGAGAGAGAGGGAGAGAGAGAGAGAGGAAAGAAAAGAAAGAAAGAAAGAAAGAAAGAAAGAAAGGAAGGAAGGAAGGAAGGAAGGAAGGAAGGAAGGAAGGAAGGAAGGAAGGAAGGAAGGAAGGAAGAGAAGGTGCTATACAGGAAGGAAGCACTTTCTGTCATAACAGCAACTACTACCCTAATCCTACTAACTGGGACTTTAATATGACTTGTCAACAACCTCTATGGTTGCTGGATGCTAAGAAGACTTTGACAGAAATAAGGAACTGCCAAAGTAATTAGTGCAAATAATACACTGAACATTTCCACTGACCACATTCTGAGAATGAGAAAACTTGTAATTTATATCCAGTGTGTGTAAAATCACGAAATGCAAGCGTTTTCCATATATAAAAAGGGGATACGTGCACAAAAGCACAGGATGAAATTTTAATTTTAATAGTGTTCTTTTTTTTTTTTTTTTTTGGTTTTAATTAAGCCAATTGTGGATCTCTTTGTGGGTGTACAGCGACTTTCCTCAGGTAGTTAATTAGAAACTGTGTCTGACTGAGCACAATGGAGACCTGTAAAGGTAAATGAAGATTGGAAAACCTCAGATGACAGAAGAGATTACAAATGCTATTAAAGATTTAGCAGTAGGAGAGGGAAATGGAACGCAAACTTTTTACAGTTGTGGAATATTTGCATACTAGATTACTATTGTTATACCTGGAAATACGGTAACGAATACAGAAGTCAGGCGAGGAGAGAGTTTTTGCCTCCTTGTAATTTGATGGTATTACATGATCTTTCCTGAGGGTTGTGGATTTCTCTCCTTCTCCCTCCCTCCGTCCCTCCCTCTCTCCCACAATCTCTCATGCTTAGAACATGATCAATAAAGGCCTGTTTCTTTCTGGAAATCTTCAAATTTAGCCTTCCTAACATTTACTCTTATGGGATTATTTCACCCTTTGAAATGCCCACATCTTTTGCATCTGTGCCTTTTAAATCTGAACTCACGAGAGATTTCCTGGGCCATTATAAGAATTTATTTAGGTGCCTTGTGTAGAGGCATTTTAAGAGGTGGTTAGACTTGCAAGTTTTTCAGGTCACGCTCATGAAGCCTGGGCTTTGGAGCTAGACTGATGAGTTCAGACCACAGCTTTGCTTTGGCTGCCTTGTAAATGTTGAAGCAAGTGATTTAATCTCTGAATTCTCTTCTCCCTCCTTTGTAATTTGATAATAATAATATGCTGTGATAGCATAATTGTGACTTTTAAAAAACTATTAATAATTTTTGTTTAATTATGTAAGTGTCCAGCCCAGGGCCAGGACCAGGACACAATTGCTCAATTGTGTATATCCAGTCTTCTGCTAAATTTTTCAAAATCGATTTTCCTAATCTCCAGGACTATTTAAGCTAAGAGTAGTTTACATATCCGATATGATAACCCCATATCCTTTAACAATCTATTGCTTCCTGTTGATTAGAAGTAATCTAAGCAGTGGTTTTCAAAGTGAGGGGAAAGAATATCTGAATCACTGTGGCAGGGGATTTCGAGAAGACAAATTATCTTCCCCGACTGCCATGCCCAACTGGACTCTACCAACCTAGGATGTCAGTTCTACTGGTTGTGCCCTCAGCCCTCTGAAGAAAGAACACATTGTCGACTAAGCAAGACAATAATTTATCAGATACTTTGTTTGTAGCAAAATAAGGCTTCAATTAATGTATGAGTGTTGACATCTTTCTACTACGAATAATACAACTGAGATTTTACATAAGAACAGAATCATTACCCCCGAAATTTATAGTTTATTTTAACCTCATGATTTTCTCCACTTTTATTTTTATTCAAATGTCTCTATCAGACTTCTATATTCTAATTTGTTCTAGACATTTTTCTTATTTTTCTTTTTTACATATCCCCTTTTCCTGTTTATTGGATCTACTTTTTAAGCAAAATATTTTGTTTAAATATTTATAGGCCATCGGTCCCAACACCAAGATTTGGTGATATCTATCTTATGAGAGCATTTAGCATATTAAATTTAAAGCACACTTTATAATGTAGATTGTATATTGATATTATACCTGTCTGAAGCTATGAGTATGCTCTTGAATTCCTTTCTTTTTTAAAATTCCTCTGTGAAACACTGCTCTGTTCTTTCATTATTATTTTATGATACAACTATGGCCAACCACATAGTAAGTTTTACAGTTTTACCTGCTTATATTTCTTCATTAATGTCTTCCCCTCAAATTCTAGTTTAAGTTATTTTGATAAGAACAAAGAAAATATTTTCTAATTCCATTGTTCGGGTACTCTAAGTGATAGTCCAGAATATCAAATTCTGATGTCTCGTGCTCTTCTGAACATTCTTTTTTTCTTTTCCAAAGTCACAGCCTGAATATTTTAAAAGGAGAGAAATTAAAGTACAGCCTGCCTCCTTCTGACCTTTACCTTTCTAACAGGACTTCAGATTTGCCAGAGGAATAAATGAGAAAAGTTCTCACAGTATTATGTAAATCAGCCAAACCGGCTGGTCATCCAGGAGTTTTATCAATTTGATTTGGCTTTCCAGCAAATCTCAGATACATGCCTAAGGAATAATACACTCACCTTTTAACAAGTCATTTCAAAACTGGTTGCGGCAACCTTTGCGTGCCCCAGTACCTTTTCATTACATTTGCAGATCCCTGTGAAACTTCCTTATTCGTCTCTGATTCTAAAGAATAGGTCCAGTGGCTCCAAGTTTTTCTTCCTTCTCAGCTATGTTCTTCCATTCAACAGCCACTTGACACTGGTCTTCATTCTCTTCCATCCTCACAGAAGATGCTGTTTTTATCCGGCCTAGCTTTTGATATTATTTATCCCATCCTATCTGGAAGTGGTGTTATTTGTACCTATTTACAAATAATCTGAAACATAGAGTATGGTCCTCCTTCCTTTTACGTGATTACGTAGCAGACAGACGTGCTTACATTTATAACACGTTTAGATGCTCCCCACCTCAGGCCGAAATCCCAAGAGCCTCTAGCTCATTGCAATATGTCCCTCAATTGTGCATGTTCAGCTGTGCTTATAACTTAACATTTTGCACAAAAGAGGAAACAGAAATATATTTAAATCCTCCATTCCACCTAAGAAAACAAATCACATCGTGTGTACTTGTAAAGCATTTGATGCTGGCCAAACATTGGATCAATTCACTGAGGAAAACAGGGAATTTACCTCTAAAGACTGGTCATTTAAAAATAGATAAGATGTTGAGCTGTGCAGTTTATCACTGGCACACAGCCTGGAACCTCAAAGAGATAATGTTGTGGACAAGTAACACCTCATTAAAAATTGAAAATATATTGCTTGCGTCAGTAGTATGTTCCTTCCGGCTGGTTACACTGGGTGTGTAATCTCTGACAGTGACCCCAGTGAAACAGGCACTTTGCAGGCCAGAGAAATTACATAGGCTTTTATAAGAAAAATTTGTAAGAAAAATAAGATATTTTCCCTCAAATTATTTACAAGGAAACAATAGCCAGGAATTTGAAGCAATGGCTTGAAAGGGGCATTTAAGCCTCAAAGGGTAGCCAGACCAGCAACCTTAGAGATACTTGATTTGCAAATGCTAGTAGTCAGAATTAGGTGTTAAGGGACGTTTTCTGTTAGTTGATATCCATTGCCAGAGATGTGATTTTCTCTGTGCTTTTCTAGGCTAGTGTTTGGAGTTTATATTTGGCATGATCTACTCTGAAATTAGCCAGAAAGAGTGTTAAAAAGAGAGAGACTTTGTACTATGAGCTCAACAGCAAAATAAAAGCAATAGCAGTGTCTCAGGGCTATTTCCTTAGAGATTTATTGGGCTTTATTAAATTTGGAACCAGTCAAGAAGACGACCACAGCTGCTGTAATTTCAAACAAAAGCAAAACAGCCTCTTCTCTGTTTTTCTCTGTAGTGTCCCGGTAAACTGGTAAACTCTCCAGGTAGGATCTGTCTTACTTATGCTTACCAACTGGAAAGTGGTGTTGCTGTACATAATGTGGTACCAGTAAGAATAATCCAAGAGATTTGTTTTGATTTATTTCTCACTTGGGGATATTTAGGAATAGCTTGTAAAAAAGAAGCTGAACTATAAAGCCTACAAAAACTGATTTCCACAAAACCAAAGACTTTGGAATTGGTTTTCTATGTTGTTTCTGCCATCCTCCACACCCTAAATCTTCACTAAGGAATTCTAAGAACAGATTAAAAAGTGTAATAATGATATGTAGAAACAGATACTGGTATTAATTTGATCCTATGCCTCAGGAAAACTGAAAATGCTAAAAGCAAGCTTCTAGTTATCTATTTTAAAGCACAGGTCAGAGTGCAATAGGATTTTGAAACAGTGAAACAAAACAACAAACAAATAAAAACTTCACAAAACACACTTTTGGGGTTTTTTGGACATTTTTCTATATAGGGAATATTTAGCATGTGACCTCAAGGTCAAATGGAGATCATCTGGGATTTTAGAGGGGAAAAAACTTTTCTTAATTATATTAACATACATTAGCTAATAAGTCTAAATACAAGAAAAATGTGTCACTTACTGTACCCAGCATCTACAATTGATAAAAAAAAGGTGAGAGGATTTAACGGATAATTAAAGTTCACAAGAAGAACCTTACCATAAGAATTAATACTCTGAACATGCAAATGAGGCTCACTGCTTGCTGTGATGGTGAAGATAATGAAGGTGGTACATTCTGTTTGAGACATTAACTAGTTAGGAATAGTATTTAGAAGAAGCTGGATTAAAGTTTCATGTTTGAGTTCATTTTAGTACAATTCTATGGCTATGTCACTGCATCAGCAGGGGTCCAGTCAGAAGATAGAAATCATACCTGTTATTTTAACTGTGAGATTTAATAATGAAGAATTTTTAGCCAAGGCATTGGAAAACTCTAAAGTCAAAAAGGGAATACTAAGGTATCAAGGAGATACTAATAGCAGAAAGTAGCTACAAACTCTAGACAGAAAGAGAATGAGGAGAGAATTTGTAAGTGAGAAGCTTGGAGGAGGAGGGGAACCTGAGAATGGGGACGCAGAGGCTTTGAGGAGGGGGTCTCTGACCAGCTGGTACTGGCATCTCTAATACACAGAGGAGAGAACCTGTGCAGTTAGAACCCAAACTTTGAGAAGGGGGCACCTGCCAGCTGTTGCTGCTATCTCTAAAGGGGTTCAGTGAGGCTAGTTTGAGGGACTTTAGAAAAACATCAAACTGAAATACCTGCTACCGTTAGAAATCAAATTTGCTGCCAGAGTGAGGAAGCATTGCTAGAGTAACGATGACAGAAGCAAAAATAAAATCAGTAACAGAAAATAAACAGGAAGGAGCCTGTCCCTTCTTTGTCCTCCAGCTTCCTGGTCTCTCTCTAGTGCCTCCTATAAGCCAAGTGCAACATGAAGGCAAGTGCAAAACAAAAATGCAGTTTACAGAGTCCCAGCCCCTCCTCCCAAAGCTGTGTATGGCTAGGTCGGTTTGATGCTGTGAAACAATAGCTTAATAACTGACACAGCCACTGAAATTTGATAGAGAGAATCACTGAACTGCTTCCCAAGTCAGGCACTTTTTGGAAACAGAAGTGATGTCTCTGAGATCTCCAGCTTGTTGGCTCACCACTGATTCATAAGATTGCATTTTTTACTGATACACTGATACGATAGAGTAATTCAACACAATGAATTTGAAACTGCAGGGGAAAATACAAAAACATTGCTGATTTGTTCTAGGAAGTGAGTATATTCACACTCAAATTGTCCATGTGGATTGCTCCAATGCCCACTGTAGCCTCCATTCACTTCCACTGCTGAATTTTCCTATGTTCAATGAAACTATGGTTATTGAAGAACTGCAGAGTTATTTACTAGAAATGCAGTCACAAATTCAGGGATGTTCACAATCGCTGAGCATAAATCACACTTTAAGTTTTCATATTGCTTTTGGAGTTTGAACCCGTGTGTGTGACAAAATTGTCAAGTGTCTGCCGTATCACTTCAAGACAATTGTATTCTGGCTGGTAGAACTATGTCTACCCAGAAGACAAAGTTTCCTACAACTTTGCATATAAACAGTATAAACATAGAAAATTCCAGAAGTATTCTGTAATTTCTGACTATGTACCCACCTTTGGCTCTGTAAAAGTATGTTCTTTCTCTTTAAAATAATGAAACTAAAGCTTATTATCATCTGGTCATTATCTGAATAAAAAAATAAGACATGGCCTGATTTACACACCCTCAAAATCTTGAAAATGGTTTCTTTTATTAAGTACCAAACAGAATTTTTGTTGAAGTTTTAAAACTTGAATAACTAGCCATAGAATGATTTTTTATAAATAAACAAACTAAACTATCTTTGATACATTGTTTTTATATTACTGCTTAAAAAATCTACATATTATATATTTGCAATGTATAAATAGCCACAAGATCCACAGATCCACAGACAATCCCAAACTTTTGAGGCCAAATGTGTCAGAATTCAGAACTTTTCCGATTTTAGAAAAGTAATATGTCACAAATACTCAAATACCATTTGAATATTCACATAAACTGAGATCAAGCGACTATAAAGCGTCTCATGTTCATGCATACCAAATCAGGACTTATTACCATTTATACCGGATGAGTTACAAGGAAACCTTTGGATGTTTAAAACATGTAAGTTTTTGGAATTATGAATAAAGTGTTGTAGACGTCTATATTATTAACTATTGTTATACATAAAATATCTACATGATTAAAAACTGGTATATCCAATCATGTAACCTCTAATAATGACATCAAGAAAGCTTTATAAATGTGATTTTTTAAATAGAAAAGACATTAGCATGTTTGTATGCAAAAGAAGTTAGTTGAGAGTCCAAGATATGAGTGGTAAAAGTAATAGCTATCTATCATAAAAACACAAAAAATAAAAAAAGGAGAGAGAGATCCTTCTACTTTTTTTTTTCTCTTTAAACAGCATTTGCTAAGCAACTTCTATATGCCAGAATTGTATGGACAATACAAAGACAGATAAAACTCAGGTCCTGCCATCAAGTAGGCTAAAGTCTAGCAAAAGAAATGTAATAAAGTATGAAAAATAATCCTAAAATGGACATCCATAGAAGTACAATGGAATAGATAGGATTAAATAATTGATTCTTTCAAGGAAGGGTCAAAACATTTCATTGATAGATGACACTTGAAAAGTAGGTAATTATTTTTTTTAGGTTGGTGGTGGGGTACTGGGAAAGGAGAAGACTACTTTTAAACAGAACAGTTTGAGCTAGTATAAATGGTTATGAGACAGTGTGTCACAAGAAATGTAATCAATAGCATAGATGGAATTACCTTAATATCAATACAAATACATTTTGAGTGCCTACTATGTGCTATTCTTGCATTGTACAATATGTAGCCACTGGAAATTTGTGGCTATGAAGTCCTTGAAATGTGACTAGTGTGACTAAGTAACTGAATTCTTTATTTTACTTAATTTTCTTTTAAAATATACTTATTAATTCGTTTAAATAACCATAACAAACACATTATATGTTAACAAATAACACGTTTCTTATGAAAATAACAATATTTTTTAAGCCACTTAGAGATATCCCACCATGGAATCATTTCTGCAATTCTAGTATACCCATTTCCTAGTAGTTTGGGGTGTTCCTGGGAAGTCTCACGCCTGCAGCCTTTCCTGAAGAATAATAAGGACTGCACTTAAGCTATTGAATCTGCTATAACCAAGGATGCCTGATAGTTTTAACCACTCTCCTGGTGTGGCTCATAGTGTGGTATGGTGTGCAAAAGTCTCAAACCAGGATAAGTTACAGTCCAAAGCTCCTGGGGAACCAGGATGAGATTAGAGTTTACTTGAAACTATACCCTTGTTTTCCTCACTACTGGTTTCTCCTGAGAACATTCCTTAATAAGTCATTTGCTCCCCAATCTTTATCTCAAGGCCCGCTAAATGTTAAATTTGATATGTCTAAGGACATCCATGTGGAGATGTTAAAATACAGCTGGATCTTGAGCCTGGTGCTTAGAGACTCAATCTGAATTGGGGATATAAATTTGCAAGTCAAGAAATCATCAAAAGATGGTATTTTCATATATGAGAATTTATGTTACCTAGAGATATAATGTCAAATGAGAAGAGAATCCCAACAATAATAGAAGATAATAAATAAGGAAATTAAATAGGAGATTTTAAAAAGGAAGACAGGGTCAGTGTGACAAATACAGGTGGGTGGTTAGACAACTCAATAGGAGACAACCCAGACAACACAGAACAGAAAAGACACCATTGGATTAGTAAACATTCGGGTTCTTGGTGGCATTTTCAAGGGTAGTTTGGATAGACTGTTAGTCATAGAAGTCATATAATATTGGGGAGATGAGTGATAAGAGATATTCAAGAAAATGCAGTTTGTGGGAAAAGTGTTTGAAGAAGTTTGACTATTTCAGGGAACACAGAAATGTATTGATTCAATGGAAAGACAGAGATTGAAGGTGAAAAAAAAAAGGATAAAATCAAAGAAGTCAAATTTTTAAGAAAATGGAAGGCCCACTGCTTAATCCCAAATCCAAAGACATATAGTTTAGGTTTTTGTAATGGTAGCACCCCACTCCCAGCACCAATGACATTGAGAGTTAGATCAAGAAAAGCATAACAAATATGAGGAGCAGGAAACAGGGATTTATTATAGGGATTAGACCCTACACAATAGTTGGGGGGCTTCTGGGTAAATAATAGGTATAGTAGTCAGGAAGGGGATGGTTGGATGATCATAGACAAGAAACTAACCAGTGAAACAAAGGGAAACTGGAAAAAAAAAAGTCTGAGAAAAGTTTCTGCCTTGTCATCTAAGTATCAGTCTAAAGTCACTGTAAATCAACAAGGAAGGGAGTTAAGAAGAAAACTGGACAGACATCATGGAAAATCTAGGACAAACTGGAACTTATGAAGACAATTAGAACCCACAAAGACAAACTGCAAACCATATCTCTCTCATCTCTAACCCCAATAGTACAGATGACATATAGATAGAGCTGGTGCAGGTTTCTATAGGGTTGTGCACATGGCGGGTTCAGGACACAGAGAACAGGAAGGGGGAGATCCAGCTGCCCCACATCGATGAGATGAACTAGCCTGCAGGAGCTGCCACAGTCCTTGAAAAGCAGTGGTCAGCAAATTTTTTTTTCTTTATATAAACAGTATGTAAACAAGTGTGGCTATGTTCTAATACAACCTTATTTACAAAAACAGGCAGTGGACTAGATTTGACACTCAGGCCAGTTTGTCAACCATGCTTTAGATTATAATGATAACAATTTCTCAACCGTATCCCAAATCCTACACAAATTTACCTTGTGGTCAACCTTGAACTGTACCATAAAGAGAAGGGAATTCTGGGAAATATAGTTCTACATTAGGTATGCTAACACAATATAAAATCATCGAACCATTTTCTCAAATTTTCAGAAGTTATCACGCCTTACTTCTATAATCACAAAATACAAAACAAAAACAAAAACTCAAAAGCCCACAACAACTATAAAAACATACCTGTAGTGTATAGATAGTAACTATTCAGGTCTTCATGGACCAGGGAGTTGGGATAAATATTGTCAAGAGGACATGGCCCTGACAGAATTGAAATTGCATTCATAAGGAATGTAACAAAGGTGATGAACTCTTCAAAGAACTCTATGACTTTCACAGGATAATTCCCACTGGTATAAACCATTCAAATGGTATTCCTTAATTCACAGATTTTTGAAGAATGGTACATTACCTCATTCTGGATCATATAATACATATAGTTCCAGTTTTTTAAAAATAATTTTTAGTAGCACAATCCTTTCTTCAGATGAAATCCTATTCAGAAGTGGGAATAAATAAAACATAGAGAGGAGCTTCTAGGTAGAAGTGTAAAGAGATAAAAGTTGAATACCTCCAATTGAAATAGTTCTAGAGAGGGAGGGGTATTTGCATTACAAGTACTATTTACTATACACTATTCACATATTTAAATATTAATATATTAAGGTACATCTATACGTTTTCATGAGCACTACTCTCACTCAGCCCATGCTAAATACTGAGATCTCTTTTGCCAATGAGGGCAGGTAACAGAAAACAGGTAAGAGACAATGTGAAGTATTGATACAGGTGCAAAGGTGATTAGAAGATTAAAGAAGCAAGCTGTCATAGTTTTTCCTAACTCTAATGTTATATTTTGTTCTGATAACTCAGGTTACCTTGATATCCTGGGATACCAAGGTAAAGATATTTCTGTATTCAGATTTTCATTAATACCCTCCAAAAGGGTGGCAATTTTAATAAGATCTCTGAAAAACATCATTTCCTGTAATCTCTAGGCACAATAGGTATATCAACAACAATGATGAAGGAAGAGCCATTCTTTAAAACAATTATTTTTCAGATATTGCTACAGAACATAGATAGCCTCCTGAA
This sequence comes from Rhinolophus sinicus, assembly GCF_036562045.2. Lineage (NCBI taxonomy): Eukaryota > Metazoa > Chordata > Mammalia > Chiroptera > Rhinolophidae > Rhinolophus > Rhinolophus sinicus. The sequence continues at coordinate 74,682,565 of NC_133753.1, forward strand.
AAAGCTCCTCAAGATCTGAAAATTCTATCCCTGTATCCTCTAAACACCTAGTAGATCTGCAAAATAATTTGTCTGATTGACAGGAGAGACCCATTTCAAATGCCAGTAGGTAGCCTTCCAGCAAACAAGAATACAACAAGGTTTTTCCCCCTACTGCTAATGGCTAATACTGGCAGAGCCTTCAGCTGCTGCTTCTCAACATGGGTATCCTTTTAGGAAATGTGCCTGCCGCAGCTTGCCTCAAACTGATATGGTGTCAAGATGCAGAGAAAAGAAATGCGTGTAAGAAACAGACAACTGGACTCTATTAGCATCACATCCATCAGTGTACAGGGTGGAGTCTGCCAGAAGGGCAAATGGGCCTTTGCCCAGACAGAAAGTCCATTTGTTCACTAGGATAACATATTAGTTTCACAAGATGAAATATTTTAACACTCTAACGCCAGCTATGTTGAAGTATAAAGTGCATTTCTCTTTCACGAGTACTTTTTTTTCTCTCTCTTTATGGCCTTAGACATTAAGAACAGAAATACTCAGAAATCAAGGACAACAAAATGTCTTACCCAATGTGGAGCTTCTGGAATTGTCTATACCCTAAAACCCTAAGATGAGCCCACAGATGACAACTGAGGCCCTCGTGTACAAAGCATGGCTTTGAGAAAAGTGCCCTGCTGCATGATTCCACAGCGTTGGAACAAAGATCACCCTTTGTTTCATGGTTGTAGCTGCTGTTTGAAAACCCTGTGATTTCACTGATATGTGGTATATAAACCAAAAACTACAAAAGAACAAGACAAACAAATGATAAACAGAAACTTATAGACACAGATAATAGTTTAGTGGTTGCCAGAGGGTAAGGGGGGTGGAGGGTGGGGGGTGGGAGATGAGGGTAAGGGAGATCGAATATATGGTGATGGAAGGAGAACTGACTCTGGGTGATGAACACACAATGGGATTTATAGATGATGTAATACAGAATTGTACACCTGAAATCTATGTAATTTTACTAACAATTGTCACCCCAATAAATTTAATAAAATAAAATTAAAAAAAAAAAAAAAAACCCTGGTGCAATTCTTAACTATGCCTCCTACTCATCTCAAAGCCTTTCCTCAAAAAAATTAAATATAAGGTACAATAACTGCCACCCAGAACGGTACTGTAATCTAACCAAGAATATGATCAAACAGAGACTATATAAGTTCCTTTTCTGGAAAGGCATGTTTTCTAAAGGAAGCTTGCAATATTTTCAGCTTAAATTCTCGATATGATGAGTATAAGATTAAAATTGGGTCAAATCTAACAGACACGAATCACGTAAAACTAATACCTGTTCATAAAAATTGGAACAATATTACTTCAGGATTTTAAATGCCTGCAAGAAATGGTTAAATAATCTCAGGAAGGAATATTAACTTTTTAAAGTAATATTTGTCACATGTTTTTAAAGGTTAGAAAATTGGTACTTGTCAGACCAGAACAGGTAGGAAAATCAGAAATATGCACACCATCCAAAAGCATTATAATATGTGACTTTGGCATTCTTCCATGGATATGTAATTAAATTACATTAGGCATTTATTGAAGACCACTATGTACCCAGCATTGAACAAGATGCTCGAAATAGAAATACGAATGACATTTATGTCTTGCCTTCAGAGTAGAGCTTATAATTCAATGGAGGAGACAGAAAGCATCAAAGATTAAATACAACGTTGAAACTCCTGTTTGGTTAGGCTCACTTGGTAAATGATGCAATAGAAAAATCCACCTTCTTTATTATGCCACTTTTGTACTAAAGTGATAACAACATCATGTGATAAGTGACGGACAAATAGTGTGAACCAAGTACTCTGGAAATGTACTAGATAACACGGAAAGAAAGGTTTTACAAGGTGAGAACAACTGAGTAGAGCCTGGCTCAACGAAGAGCATCTGCTTAGAAGGAAGGGAGAAAAGGGACAGTTGAAACAGCCTGATCTGTGCAGATGCGAGAGTAGGTCACATCTGAGGAAAGACAGCCCATTATGACCAATGTCTAGGGAGATACAGTATGGAAGGGGGAGCAGGATATAAATAAAGAATTGCAGTCATACCATAAAGAAGCTAAATACTCCTTGATCTAATAAGTTTCACTGATGTAATAACTCTATCTTCTGAACTTTGTGGTTCTAGAATTGACAGTGACACAACTCTGTTTTATTCAGACTTTTTATTTGTTTTCCTGAACTCCTACGTGTCTTATTTCCATTTGACAATGAAACAAACCATAAAAGGCAAATTCGTAGCTAACATTCTGATTAATGTATCAATAATTCTTTAGCACAGAGTCCAGAATATGTTAAAAAACAGTAAGAATTTGAAGATAAAATTCACGGATCTTTGTAGTGTATTTCTATTGGGAAGGTTAAAACCAGGCAAGTATCAGGTGGAGGGGACTTAGTTAGACTAACGTAACAACAGTAAAAAGTGGGGGGAAAAGAGACAAATCAGAGTGATACTTTAAAATAAGAATTGAAATTAATATAAATAAAAATAGATGCCCTACACTCCAAATCCTGGGAGAATAGCATTTACCCTGCCATTGGGAAAACTAAGAAAAGCGAGACAAATCCATCTGTGTGAATATTCATCAGGTCTTGTGTCACCCTTCTGTGTTCTACTTGAGATCCCCTGTGTTGGCACTTGAGATCCCCTCCTGCTGGCTGACTTCTAGCCAGATTCTGGCAGTAGAGGCACTGGAGGATACTGGACAGTGATGGGGAGGGGGAGAAATGACTTGTTCTCTTTTAAGTCTACTTTTCAGGAGCACCTTTCAGTACTTTCAGCACCCAGAAGCCAGAGTCCCTTCATTAGTCCTAGTTCCACGGTAACACACCCACTTATAGTTCTAGAACCTGGCTGCCCAGAACCCCCTTATAATCCCCAGATACTTTCTCCAGCACTGCCTTTGTACTTGTGAAGTGAGCGAGTACTTTTGAAGTACTTCATAACATTTGCTCCACGGTTTCAGCACTGACTAGTCTGTCCTTGGGTGCTGAGCCCTCTCTGTACTCCAAGTCACATAGCACAGGGCTGTTCCTCACCCCTTGTAACACCAATGGTTCTCCTTTGTTACCCCATATTTAAGGATATTAGCTGAATCTTGCATTAATCTCTGGATCACATCACCTTCCTTTTTTTTGTTCTTTCAGCTCCTCAACACATTTGCAACTAGTTACCTATATTGAATCACTTCTGAAAAACAAAGCATCATCTCTTTGACTGATTAGACCCTAAGTTATCCAGTACCTGTTACCAACAGTGGGCCAACAAAACACAGTCACCAAAATTGGATTCTTAGAGTTGCTGAGTTGGGTGAGCTTAAATGCAGGGATGCTGTAAGTCCCACAGGAATACGGCATACTAATAATGTATGGCACACATTGTAACGATGATTTCTTAAATTATACATTGAAATTACTTGGGATGAACTTCCTATAGAAGGTAATAATTTGCAAGAACAATTGGATGCTTCATTGAATTGTTATGATAGTAGTGGTGATTTTTAAGTACTATGAGGTGGGATGTCTACTTCTGGAGAATTTACAGAAACAAAAATCACAAACTCAGAGTTTTAAACTCCCAGCACAAAGTGTGGCCAAAATCTCTCCATAATATACATAAAAGAATCATGTTTTTATTTACTTATTTTAATGCAAAGAAGGCATGGCTGAAAATCCAATTTAAAAATCTAGTTAGGAAGGCATGCCATATAACAACATGAGTTAAACTCAGACCCTTGTAAAATGTGTTATTTGAAAATAAAAACATTGATAGGAAAAGAGTAGAGATCCTGGGACTTAGAATGAAAATTTTGGGGTGGATAATGGAGAATCTGAAATATAGAGGATGCCTGGCCAAGTAGAAGATACACCTCCTTTCTTGACCAAAGAGACTAATCTCCCCTTCCTTGCATGAAGATCCTGTAATAACATCATTCAAGGAAGTTGCCTTGCAAGAAGATAACTCTTCTCTTTAAGATAACTTCTCTGCTTCCATATCCATAGCTAGAAGCTACTTACATATTCCCCAATGGCAGCAAGTATAAAATCTTTCCCAGGAAAAGATATCTTAAACAATAAAATATTTGCAAGATTTCTCCAATTCATATCAACAGGCACTGGGAAAATATGAATAGGAATATATTCTAAGAATATTAGGCCAAGACAAATAGAATATAATACTGCATTGAACCAATTGTTTTATTCTGGGTACATGTATCCAAGACACTAAAATTAATGTGTTAGCTTGAGCAACTAGAAATGGCTATGACAGTTAGCTTTGTTAGTTGATTAAACCAGGACTCAAGGTGATCTATATTCAACGACCTTTCATTAATAGTTAGATGACAGAACTTCCCTAGCATAATGACAGAGTTTGGAAGGAATCCAAAACTCAGACAAATGGAAATGTTTGAGTGGAATTTCCAGTCAAGATGGCAGAGTAGATAAAAGCTGTGCTTGCCTCCTCTCACTACCACATCAAAATTGCAACTAAACTACAGAAAAACCGCCATTGAGAATTGCCTGAAGTCTAGCTGGACCAAAGTCCTACCACTGAAGACATACAGAAGAAGCCACCTTGAGACTGTTAGGAGGAGCGGAGATGTGGAACATACTGGTCCCACACCCAGGTGTGACCATTAAAAATCAGGAGAGAGATCTCAGTTGTGGAGGTCCTCCTGAGGAGGGAGGGAGGGGACCCGGCCCCTTATGAAGCTCTCCAGCCCAGGGTTCCAGCGGGCCTTCCTTGGGTTTGGAACTCTGTGCTTTCTGAGCTTGTATGTCTATTTCTCTCTACAGGTTAGGAAAGAGTTCAATCATTATTTTTTTAAATAGGTTTTCAATCCCTTGCTGTCTCTCCTCTCGTTCTGGTACCCCTATGATGCGAATGTTGGCACATTTGATGTTTTCCAGAGGTCCCTTAAACTATCCTCACTTTTTGGATTCTGTTTTCTTTTTGCTGTTCTGATTGAGTGTTTTCTGCTACATTATCTTTTTAATCACTGATTTGATCCTCTGCTTCATCTAATCTACTGTTGGTTCCCTGTAATATATTCTTTATATTAGTTATTGTATTCTTCATTTCTGATGGCTTCTGTTTTATGTTTTCTATCTCCATTTTTGTTTCCTACCTCTTTGTTGAAGTTCTCCCTGAGATCACTGAGCATCCTCATACTCGGTGTTTTGAACTCTACGTCTGGTAGATTGCCTGCCCCCCGCCCCCGATTTTTTTTTTTTTTTTTAGTTCTTTGTCTGGAATTTTGTTTTGTTCTTTCATTTGGGACATGTTTCTTTGTCTCCCTATTTTGGCTGCCTCCCTGTGTTTATTTCTATGTATTAGGTAGGGCTGCTATGTCTCCTGGTCTGTCTCCTGGGCCTATAGCTCAGTCTCCATGGTCATCTGAGTTGGATGCTGCAAGTGTGCCCCTTGTGTGAGTCTTTGAAAATCTAGAGGGTGTTATGCTCAGTGGAGTAAATCAGACAGAGAAGGACAAATACCATGTGATTTCATTTATATGTGTAATCTAAAGAACAAAGTAAACGAACAAAACAGAAGCAAACACATAGATACAGAGAACATTTTGAGGGTTGGCAGATGGGGAGGTCATTGGGGGGAATGGGTGGGAAAGGGAAAGGAATTAGGAAGTACAAATTGGTAGTTACAAAACAGTCATGGGGATATAAAGTACATCATAAGGAATGTAGTCAATAATATCGTAATAATTATGTATGATGTCAGATGGGTACTAGAATTATTGGAGTGATCACTTCATAAGTTATATAAATGTATAATAATTATGTTGTACACCTGAAACTAATATAACATTGTATGTCAACTATAATTCAAAAATAAAAATAAAAATCTAAAAAGAAACTAATTGTGCAATTTTCTTCTATACCAATTATAAAGAACCAGAGCATATTTTTAATTTTTTTTTTAATTTTCTTTCTTTCTTTTTTTTTTACTACAAAGAGTCAGCAGTATACCTTCACAGCAAATTTTGATAATCTTGGCATCTCACAGATGTTAGTGAACTAAGTGATATCTAACTGATTTTTTTAAAATATGACTGCTGACATATTGCATTCCTTGGAGCAGTTGTAAGAGCATTGGTTAGCTATTCTTCAAAGATTTGATAGAGAATAAAATCATGTGAGGCAGTAAATTGGCAACTTTCTCTATTTCTTCCATGGAAATTGTTCTAGTTTTTCTACCTCTTTACTGGTTAATTTTGTATATACTTTCCTATAAAATTATTATTTTATTATTTTATATCTTTAATTTTTTAACCACTATCATAGGCTTAGAGGCGAGTTAAAGTCTTCTGTTACATGTGTATTTGTCTATCTTGTAGTTTTGTTTTATGAAGTTGAGGCGTTTGGCTCATAAATATTCAACACTAAGACACTTTTTATTGTGAATGGCTCATTTTCACATTACAGAATATTCTTTTTCTCAGCTAAAGCTTTTTGGTCGGAATGATTGACTAATAGATTATAACTCCAGTTTCCTTTTTGTCTGCCTTTGTCTTGTATAATTTACCATCCATTTATTTTCAATCTTTCTGAATTACTTTGTTTTAGTTCATTATCATGTACAGATATGTAGAGAGTATATTTATATGTATTTATAGAAAGTACTTTGCTTTTGGGGAAAGCTTTCTGGAATTATGTGAATTAAGTTCATTTATATTTATTGACATGAAAGATATTTCTGATCCTATTTCTATTGTACAATTTTATATTACATAGTTCTTTTTACAGGTTTTTAAAGAGACAATAAGTGGTCTCATTTCTTCACTTTATTTTTATGTGTAGTTCTGATAGTTATGAAGTTTTGCCTTTTTGTTCCAGTCATTATCTTTATAACTATAACTTCATATAATACCCCTACTTATTATTTATTCTGACAGTAATTAATCCTACTTTAAAAAATGATACAGTAGTGTTAATAAATGGTTACTATTCACAAATGCATATTTCCTTTTCTCTACTTTCTAATTTTTGTGACTACTATTAACTTTATAAATATTTACAATTATACTTTTATATACATCTATAATTATATTACTGGTCTTTCAGCTTTGAAGGATTCCTTTGACACCTAGCTAATATGGTACCTTTGTAATCAGTGAACTTATCTTCCATATTGTTTCCTCCTTCCTTCCAATTTCAGTTAGTTGTCTTATTTCTACATGTACAGGCATGTAACTTTCGCATTTTGTTTTGTCACCATAAGCCCCACGTTTGTCTGAGTCCTGGTTTTATAGTTACATATATGTTCAACACTCAAAAAAATAGTGTCACCAAGTATTTTGCCACAATTCCCCCAGTTCATCCCCTGGATTAAATTAATTTTCCAGTAGTTTTCTCAAAAAAGACTCATGATGTTCCTTGTTTTTTCACATGTTCAAAATTGTTTATCTGAGGTCTTTATACTTGAGAACATCTTGGTCAAATAAAAAAATCCTTGGCTCACAATGTTTTCCCTTGAGTATTTTGTAGTTCTTCCCCTCTGTCTATTGCTGTGGAGAAATTTACATCTGGCTTGATTTCTCCCACCCCTCTAGTTTTCATACCACTGCCCCAAATATTTTTTTCTTTATCTTTAAAATTCAAGAAATTAAATTTAGGATTATTTCCAATGTTGAGTTTTCTGGGTCAGTTTTTATTTTTTATTTTTGGGGGGTCGTTTTTCTGGATGAAGTGTACCCTTACAATATATAAATTCAAGGGTTTTCTTTGTTTTGTTTTGTTTAAATCTCAAGAAAGCCTTTTGAGTTGTATTTTTGACTTATTTTCTGTTTCATTGTTTTGATTTTATTTTTCAGATACTGCAGCTGTATCATTTGGATATCTGTTGTCTGTCTTCTAGAATGTGTTATTTAGGAAATCAGCTTTTCCTCTCTGATCCTTTAAAACTGTTTTTTTTTTTAATTCAACATGATTTTGTTCCTGTTTGCTGAGTTATTTTGGGAAGCTTTTATATGTGTTTTTGTGGCTGTGAATTATATCTGTTCCCTACTTTTAATAACGATAGAGATTGTGGGTCTTTTTAAATTTTTTTAAATTATTGTTAATTCTGAGCCATTTCCAAGAAGATATGATGTCTTGTGAAACCATATTTATACAAAAAGACCCTCTGAACAAACTGATGGTTGCCACAGGAGAGCGTGGTTCATGGGATGGGTGAAAAAGATGAAAAGATTAAGAAGTACAAATTGCCAGTTATAAAAATAGTCATGGGGATGTAAAGTACAGCATAGGCAATACAGTCAATAATATTGTAATAACTATGGTATCAGATGGATATTAGACTTACTGGGATGATCACTTTGTAAGTTATATAAATGTCTTATCACTAGGTTGTACACCTGAAACTAACAATATATGTAAACTGCAATTGAAAACATTTTAAAATATAAAAAATAAATTTAAAAACCATAAAAAATAATTTTTAAAAAAGTCCCTCTATTTAAATTAAAATCAGTAATAAGATAAGGCTGCCCTCTATAACCACTGCTATTAAAATTTGTACTAGAGATCCTGGTACACAGTAAAGAGAAAATAAAATGACAAAAATATTGGAAAGGAAAAAATAAATGGCCACTATTCACAAATGCATGATTTTCTACATAGAAAACTCAAACTAATTCATTTATAAATTATTAAAATTAGTAAGTTTAAAAGAAACTAGATAAATTGTCAATATACAGACATCAGGTTCAACTGTATGCCACAAAAACAAACAGTACAAAATAGAATTCAAAAGTTCACCACAGTAACACAATATATAAGGCACCCAGGAATTATCCCTAAAACTACATAGAGGTAAAAAATCTGTATGCACAAAATCATAAAACTCTATAGAACAGCATTAAAAGACTTAAGTAAAAAGGAATCATATGATTTTTGTGGTTAGGATGACGCAATATAAAGAGGTCAAACATGCTGACACTGAGCTAAAGATTGAAGTCATGGACATGGCTGGATCTATGAAGGAACTTGATAAACTAACACTAAAATGTACATGGAAGAGAAAAGGGTCAATTAGTGCCAAGACAATCCTGAAGAAGAAGAAAAAATGAAGGACCACGCACAACAAATTATCAAGATATTATGAATTTATAGCACTGTTGTACAGCTTGATATTGGCATAGGGGTAGGCAAATACCCAATAGAAACCCTGGAAACACGCTTGCCGTATGTATTTAAATTTATTGTATTGCAGAGGTTGCATTGCAAATCAACAGTAAATGAGAGACTATTCAACAAATGGTGCTGACATTTTGATTGTACATATAAAAAGAAAAAGAAATCCCTTGAACTCCTACTTCAATTCCAGATAGACTAAGACTTACATATAAAAGTACAATCCTTTAAATGCTTAGAAGATAATACAGAACGATATCTGTATGACCTTAAAATAAGAAATGACTTTTTAAATAAGACACAAAATCTATTTACTATAAAAGAAAAGATAATAAATACAACCACACTAAAATTTTAAAACCTCCATTCATCAAACAATGTCATTATAACAAGCTGCAAACTGGGAGAAGATATTTGCAACACATTTATCCAATAAAGGTTTATCCCAACAAATCAATAGAAAGAACAATACATGTAACAACACAAACAAAGCAAATCACAAAAGGCTATACACAGTCTACAAGCATTTTTGACAAAGCTCTAAGACCAGCAAAAACAAAGAAAAAATCAAAACAAATAAACCACAAGTTCTGTTTAGGGCTACATACACTTGGGATACAAACTTTTTAAAGAAATGGAAAATCAATAAAATTGCAAATCAATATAGCAGTTACCTCCAAGAAGAGGAGATAGAGATGGATAAAGTGGAAGCACACAGATAAATAAATTCAATGGTATTGATTATTTTTAAGTTTTTTATTTGGATATTGCTTCCTGGTGCTTATAAAAGTTTATAAGCTTATAAGACTTAAATATATCTTTAGAGATTTTTTTGTATGTTTTATACCTAAAATATATGTTACTTATACCCTTCTCAAAATCAACTTTACTTTTGAATTATAATGCACACACAGAAAAATGCATGTCATGAGTGTGTAGGTCAGCAAATTATCACAAAGTGGTCACATCCATGAAACCACTACATAGATTAATAAATAGAACATTACCACAAACCAAATGCCCCCCTTCTCACTACCTGCTACCCTGACCTTCTTCCCTATATAATCAGTCTGGTATATGATTTATATATATGTAATTGTATATATAAAAATGATAAAGAATTTTAAACAAGAAAAAAATGTTTCTGCTGATGTAAATTATTTCTAAGAAAGTCTTAGTCTTCAACCAAATAATAAATTTTATATAGTAAGGGAGGAAGGGAACACCTACCCAGCCTGCAAATCAAACTATGATACCCTAATAGTTAAAGGAGTGGTAAAAGATAATAGTTGGATATTTCTATTATAGCCCTAATATTTATAGGGCTATAATATTATTATAGCCCTAATATTTCCTGGGAAACTCTTACTCTAATTTGATCTCAAGAAAATCCTCAGATTAGGTCTAAACCCTTTTCTTTTTGAGAGCTCATCAATATTTGAACACAACTGTACTATGTGTATGTCCCCAAATCTCTTTTCTACACTACCTATGCTCTAGTTTCTTTAGCTAGTCTTTATGCAAGTTCCATTTTATAGAACTTTACCATCTGGGTGTTTTCCTTTGGGCATATGGCAATTTGAAAATGCCTTTCTTAAAAACATGGTGCCAAGAACTGAATCCAATACATCAGCTGTGCTTTGACAACTGCAGAATCACTGGGGCTATCACATTTTTGGCACTATACTACTATCCATGTAGCATACAATTATACTAAGTCTGTTTATTTTATATCAGCCCTGTAACTGCATTGGCTATCATAAACCACTGAGTATATTTTCACATAATCTCTATTATGATTTTAACCTCTGTTATTCCGTTCCTATTTAAATAATTAGTTTATTTTATCTATGCTTGGCCTTGTCTCATTACATGATAGTCTATCTTCTAGTGTTTTGATTTGGGAGATAGATTGACATTGAATCTTACATCTGTATGGTGACTGCTTTCCAATTAAAAAAAAAAATCATCTGTATTATTTTGTTTTCACAATGTCCCCTAAGAAAGGGCAAGGATTTTATTCCCATTCAAAAATTAGAGAAACTGAAAATCAGGAACATAGGCAATTTGCTCCAAATCAGGTTTAGTAAGTGGCAGATCCTATACTTAAGCCAACATATTTTGGATCCAGGGTTCTTTTTACTGAACTACATTGTCTCTCTCACACTAGACTGTGTTAGATTGATTAAACTTATCTTAAAAATTCATTAATTATAAAGACCTAGAATGAGGAAATGTGTCCTGAAAAGAATCTCAAAATTACTTCACTTTCATAAGTAAGTACTAACAATGTTGGTGATTCCAAGAATCTTGCAAAGAGAATTACAAAAGACTTTTTGACAGTATAAGTCACAACACACATGTCAAGGAAAATAATTAGATTATCTTGGCTTCAATTTAGGAAATTGTCAAGGTTTTCTCAATCTTCTTAACTTGTAATGCAACTCACATGGTGATGTTTCTATCCATTGCAAGAAGGAAAGTAGGCTGAGGATGGGAAGTCTACTCTGAGTTTATTGGGAGAAATCCAGAAAAGCCCTGCATTAGATTTATCATAGGCAGTTTTATAAGGAAATGTGGGACAAAAGTAGTGCTCTGGAGCCTTGTTAAGAGGGCAAGTCTATGTACATGAAATGTAACAAATTAAATGTTGCAAATTTCTCAATTTGGTGCCTTTACAACAGATGTACCTGAACGATTGCAATGATTTTCATTTGTGAAGGGAACTAAAGGTGATGGGTGGTTCTTCAAATTAATTTATCTTGAAAACCAAATAGTACTAATTGAAAAGAAACATAATGTATTAGGATGAACAATAAATAGAAATTAGTGTGTGCTCTTGGTCAAGTCATTTCATTATTCTGCACTGCTATTTAGCATCTGTAAACTAAAGTGTAAAAAACTCAGCAGAACATTTTTCACAGTAAAACTGCAAAGAATTCCACAATATATCCAGATAAAACCCATATAAATAGAGGATGGAAAGCCAATGGAATTCTAAGATCCAGAAGGAAAAAAAAGAAAAGAAAAAAATAACATCTACAACTCACTGGAATAGTTCCATTTATCTCTAATATGTCACACTGTCCTCAATAATTAAAAATTAGTCTAGGCACTAAGTACTATAAGCATTATAAAATGGACTTTGAACTGGCATAACCAGTAATAGACAGCATCAGATTTGTATTTCGAAAGCAACTTCTGGCAGATTATATCTATATCTATATCTACATCTACGTCTATGTCTATGTCTATGTCTATGTCTATATCTATCATCTATATCTGTATATACTGGGGATGCCAAAAAATGTATACAAGTGGGCACTTTTGTCATCGTTGCTCAAGCAGTAGTTCGCCGTAATCACAAGTGTCTGGATGCTGATGGTAACCACTTTGAGCACCTCTTGGAATTGCAGAAGTCAAACATGACTTGTGTTCATCTTTTGTTATCGGTATATATTGAGTATTACGATTTTAATACAGTTTTCCTTTCTTAGAATGTGTGGACAGTTTTGGGGCACCCTCTGTATATATATACATGAAAGAACAAACGATGAGGCAGTCGGGAAATTTCTGTCTAAGAAAGACCAGGAATTGAACCAAGAAAACAGCCTACGGTGAGAGACCACCTACCTTTGCCAAGAGCACTCATTCATTTCAATTCTCCGATATCCAAGTGGTTTTCCCTGAGTATCAGCAAGTCTATAAGACAGATTTACAAGTACACAATTTCTTTTAAAAACATTTTAGGAGAGTAAACAGAGATAACATATATTATCTTAACCTGAACTTCCTCCAGTAAACACAATGGCTAAATATAAAATTAGGCTTTAGACTCAGTCAAACCTAGTTTCACCAAACAAATCTGACATTCTGCTCCTAGAAAAATGGATTACAGTTGTCCCCCATTATCCTCAGGGGATACGTTCCGAGACCCCCAGTAGATTCCTGAAACCACAGATAGTACTTAAACCCTATATAAACTATGTTTTTTTCATATACATACATAGCTATGATAAAGCGTAATTTATAAATTAGGCGCAGTAAGAGATTAACAATAATAACCAATAATAAAGTAGAAAAAATTTAACGATATACTGTAATTAAAGTTATGTGAATGTGGTCTCTCTCTCTCAATATATTTTATTGTACTAACCGTTTCACTTAAAGGAAGCACTGTAGGGCTTCTTTGGCATAGAATTGCCAGCGTCACTACTCTTGCACTATGGGACCATTGTTAAGTAAAATAAGGGTTACTTGAACAGAAGCACAACAATGCGGTGACAGTAGACCTGATAACCTAGACCAGCCTGCTACTAAGGGACTAGCTGGAGGGGAGTATACACCTTGTAGATACACTGCAGAAAGAGATGAGTCATGTCCTAAGCGGGGTGGAGCAAAACAGTGCGAGATTTCGTCACACTACTCAGAATGGCGTCCAATTTAAAACTTATGAATTGTTTATTTCTGCGATTTTCCATTTAATATTTTCAAACTGAAGGTAACTTTAACCATGGAAAGCAAAACCACAGATAAATTGGGGGTGGGGGAGGAACAGTATTTATTTATTTTTTTACATTTTTAAAACTATCATAAGAAAGCAGAACCAAAAATACTTTGATCAGCTCTCTGATAACCAGAATTTTCAGTTACAACAAGAAATAAAAGAGAGACTAAAAGTTTGGCTGTGCCAGTTCTATTCACATTGTTTTCTACTTGGTTTGAAATGTAAATACACTCCTGCATATTAACTTCAGGCCTCCATACTTGTGCTTTCATTATGCTTAGAGGTAACAATCAGAGCCAGGATTCAGCTAGCACTTACATCTGTGAGGTCTGAGCAATTCACACACACACACACACAGAACGGAGCTTTCAGAAAAGGCCCAGGCATCTATTTCCCCATCAATTGCCAAGAGCATTAGCGGATTCCGCCTAACACCAATAGGAACAGCAGGACCCCTGAGAAGTCCCACTTAATTAAGACATTAGCTCCTAACATACCAAGGAAAGCTTCCTATATTCATGTGTTCAGAGTAAAATGAGGCTTTCCTCAGTGAGACATGTTGAAATACGCTTTCAGCTCTCTTTTGTGTTCAGAAACCTGCACTGCGTATAGTTGTCAGCCCAGCCTTGCTAATAACTTCGTTAGAGGGAGGGCAATAACAACCCTCGGCTGATTGTAAAAGAAAGGGAAGAGTCTCTAAATGATTATAGAATTCTTATAATGTGCAGTGTTATTATGGCACTCTGCCCAGTGCTCATCAAAGATAAATGAGATTTGAAGAGTGGAGTTTTTTTTATGTTAAACTTAATAGACATTCCCTTTTCATTCTTTCTTTCTTCCATTTTTTTTTTTTTTTTCCAAAGTGGCAAGAGAAGGGAAAAGACATCAAAGCAGTTTACCTATAAATTTATACAAAAATGAATTTCAGAGTCAACTTTTCTGTTTTTATTACTTGTGGTGTTTTTATTTTTTTGGAAGCTGAAAGGGAATATAATATAGTGCCTTTCAAATTGCTTTGGAGAAATATAATAAATCCAATATATATGGAAAAGTTTATAGGGCTGGGTTTTTTCCGTGTGTGTTTTTTTTTTTTTTTTTGCTAAATATATATAGCTCTAAGATCTTTCTCTGATATTAAGATTGTTTCTAAAATTTTAACTTCAAAAATTTTTACACATATTTTACTAGATTTTCTAGATAGTTAGTAATTTATAATTCTGAAGTCCAATGACAGGAGACAAGGTTTAATATGTTGACTATATGAAGCTGTTGTCTTTTCTAAGCTACTACTCCTGAAATTCTCATCCAAGCTTTAAAATACAATAACAATCTCTCATTTTAGTTTCTATAACTAAGAATTTTGATAGAATAGGAAGGGAGAGAGTGTCCATTAATACTGCAACATCAGCCTCTAAATGTGCTCCTTGTGTGTGAAATTATATTTTTATGACACTTCTCTGGTTTTGTTTGAATCAGCTCGATTGAAAATCATCTTGAACCCAATTGATATCCAGTTACTGCCTCTCAATGCACATTACTCTTGTAACTGTTAAAGATTTGTTGGTTCAGCTTTTCAGGCAAGGCGATTTGAATGCACAAGGGGGTTGCCAGAGTGTTCTTATGGCTGTGTCAAAGTTAAATACAAAGTTCCTGCGTTCCATCAGTGATTAAATTTCCATTACAAAACCAATACATTTAGAGAAAGTTCAAAGTTCACGGTTCTGAAAAAGGAACTTAGTGCTAATAACAGTGTTAAATTCAAATTAATAAGTAAAAATGCCTACAGATTTCAAGGAAAATTTCTTTGAGTGGAAGGTAGCCTCAGAACCTAGATAAACATAGAGGGTGCCAAAAAAAATGTATACACATTTTAAGATAGGAATTAAAATTCTAATAATATACACCAATAAAAAAAGATAAATACAAGTCACATTTGACTTCTGCAATTACAAGAGGTGCTCAACGTGGTTACCATCAGCGTCCAGACACTTCTGATTACAGCGAACTACTGCTTGTGCAATGTTGACCAAAGTGTCCACTTGTCTGCATTTTTTGGCAGCCCCGGTGTTTTTGACCAGGGTTCTGCGTAAGGATCCTAATTGTTTCTGTCTGAACATTGTGTTTATCATTTTATAAATGGATCACCATTTTAAAAAATAAATACCTATTACCAGACACATATGATTAATACCTTAAATCATTGCCCTCTTTATCTGTTGGACCCAAGAGGATGCTGTCTGCACTGACTGCAAGAACCATGGGTCAGAGACAGATGTTCCCCCAGGTTTTCTTCATTTACCTAAATTGCAATTGCCTTACAGAGGGGGAGGTGGGAATTAATAGGCACGGGTGAGAACACAGTAAAAATCTAGTGCTTTATATTGGACACCAAATCATTAACACAGCAAGGTAAACTTTAAATAGATGTTAGAGAATTGAAAAAGATTTACCCTTTCAAAAATCAACCTTTCTTAAGTGTGCAGAACAAACTTGGCAGCCATTCAGCAGGGCTAATGGTACTGAAACGATCCCAAATTTAGAAGACGGTGGTTCATAGGATCCTTCCCAAAGGGCTAGACTAATGTTTCTCAACACTAGCTAAACATTACAACTACCTAGGGACACTGTGACTTAATTGATCAGGGTTGGAGAGGGGTATATTTTCAAAGCTGTCAGGTAACCCCCATGTGCAAAGGTAGAGAAACCACCCTTATACTCTGCTGTAGGCTCAACTTACCCACAACACTTTTTAGGATGCAGCAATCCTTCCATCTCTTCATTTTCTTCCTGGAAAATATGATGATTTGATATTTAAATGATACCTGAAATTGAAATAAAATAGTACAGCATTCAAATATACATGATAGTTGGAGGGCTCTGATAGTTGGAGGGCTCTAAGTTCATTACTTTGCTGCAAACTTCACTCACTCATCACTCATTTTTTCTTGTCTTTTTTTCTTTTTTAACTTCTATTTTCTCTTTTTTTCCCCAGAAATTTGAGGATATAAAGTCTGAGTAGGGAAAAAGGGAAAAAGGGATTATATTAGTTTTTGTTTTTGTTTTATTTTCTATTCCACTTCACTTCCCAATTCAAGTGCCAAAGCACCAAGTCAGCACAAACGTGAAAAACGGTTTGCCTGCTTGAGACTCCAGTCTATTATATCAGGAGTGAAAGTTTCTTGAAGGAAAGTTAGAAATGCAGAAGTCACCATGCAGTTGACCCATCTGGATATTTAAAGTTATCTGTTCAGACAGAAGGTGTGTGTGTGTGTGGGGGGGGGGGGGGTGTTGATAATTATTTTCTAAAAATACTATTTTGGGGGAGGGTAAAAGAAGAAATTGTAAAATTGGATACTAAAATCAAATGACTATTAGAATTTCCAAGGCTATAATTCCTAAAATGCTAAACAGCAGGGAAAAAAACTATATTCCTGTAGCTGTTTATCTGTGTAATTTTAAATGGCACCTTTCTAAAACTATCATATTCATTCATTCTTTCAGAAAACATAACACTTTTGGCAGAAACGCACTTAAAATTTTAGTGAAAGAAATGTACAATAATCTGTGTGTGTGGTTAGTAAAAAAGAGAAAAAAAGTTACACTGGCTGAAAAGATAGACACTAGATCACAAGATCACTCAATGAGTCAACATCACTGTGCAAATGAAAACTCTTTACATATTTACTTATTTAGAATCACCCCAGGGTGCAGACTCAAGCCATAAGAATTAATTAGACTAAACAAAATAGGACACCAATGACCAAGAACAATTCAATTCAACTAAAGATGAATTTTTAAATATCTCTCACTTCTCGTCCTAGAAATGAGTAATCTATCCAACAAACACAAGCAGCTAATGTCTTTCATTCCACATGTGCTGTAGCCCATATTTGGTGGTTCTGGTGTGTGCCTCGATTTCTACATCTGTAATTTAGAAATTCAAAGAAAGTACTTTCTCCCTTGCTCCCTCACTGGAATGGAATTATTGATAAGAATAGCACACTATTTATCTTTGATTTTTTACAGACAAAAATCATTATGCACATATATAATTTATATGTGTATATATATATATATATATATATATATATATATATATATATTTATTTATTTCATGGCCTGAGTTTGTGACCATCTCACTTTCTAAATGCCAAGAGCTTGCTCAATTACATGACAAGCTCTAGTCTATTTGTAGCTCTATGCTACAAATATATTTTTTAAATATACAACTGCCTACAAAAAGCTTATAAAGCTACCAAATGTCCCTGTTTATCACTGATAGTGACTCAAGTGAAGAATAAATTGTGTTCATTGTGAGACTCTGCCTTTTGTTGTGTCCAGCTTCACTCTATTATTCAGTGGAAACCAATTCTGAGGAAAAGGAGACTGAGGAAATAAAACAAAAAACACATGACCGTAAGGTGTACCATTTCCCAATGATTCCGTGGAGTTTCGCAAGCATACTCTTGTTTGTTTGCCATGTTCATGGACAAAGGCATGGAACAATGATATCTACCTGCCACTAAAAAGGAGATTTCGGTTCAGCGTGATAAATGGTTCAACTATCAAGTCAGGAAAGCAAGTCAGGATCTGAGCGAGAGGTTGGTATGGCTTCTCCATCCTAAGAGATTAAGTTTAGCTCAACAGTCATTGAAAGAATGGATTTGGATGGGTCAGATGTTTCCACACAGCAGGAGGCAGTATGAATATAAGGCCCAGAGGTCCTTTCAACAACTATTTCCCACTATTTTTATTATCTCATTAATTCTGCCACTTTCCTTATGAGGCTGTTATGTGTTATTATTAGATCTATTCTAATACAGGTAAAAAACTCCAGGAAAGGTGAAGTGAAATTATGTGTTTGAGATGAGATGGGTCATCAGCCTGGCCTGGAATGAGCCACTTATGCACTTTTCACACTAATTTTATTGTCTGCGGTCTCTCTGATAACAAAAGTTGCAGGATGATTGAGATCTAGACCAAGTTTTTTTCCAAGTTGATCTACATTTTTTTCAAAAAATACTAATGTATTAGAAATTAGTCACAAATGAGCAAACATCATGCATGGCTCCCTAAACCAATTAACATGTCAGGTCTAATTTACTGTTAGACAAATAATTTGAAATATTTGCAAGAGAGCAGCATGAGAATTCATTCTCTGCAATTAGGCAGAAATTTCAGTAAATTCTTGATATTCCTTGAGGGAACTCACAACTCAAATAAAATCACCATTTTTGCTGCCTCTGAGTTCCGCAAGGAGAGGACAATGCTGGGAAGCTACACAGGTTCCAGATCCTAATATCAGAGGGAAACTTAAACATCCACCAGGTTGATAAACAAACCAGCCAATCAAGAGAGTTACCAGGTCATAAAGACCTGCAAAGGTAGAAGTGCAAATCCTTTAAATTTGAAATTCTAGAAGGTAGCAAAATGTTTTCCTTGGGTCTTAAATAAGTTTTTTCTACTACAATTAGAGTATATTTCTTTTAATCCTGTGAAATGGAATAAATAAGGAGTCTGGAATTTCACATACAATTCTTAAAAATATTAACTAAATTTCTCCCCACATAAATAATCTCAAATTTCTTTCACTTTCTTCATCAAGGGTATTTGCCAATCATTTTATCACTTGGAAGATGGAAAATCTGGAGGACACATTATAGTCTATGAGGATGCCTATATGACTGTAGACCAGAGTCTTTCTACTGTTTGCCTATATGGTTTTCTGGGTCTAAATGTCAGATTTAAAGGGAAGTGAAAAGATTATCATATCAAAATAAATCTTTCTTACAATTCTCTTACAGTGTATAAAATGGCCATGTTATTTCTTTTGGGTAAGAAATAAGAGTATCTTACTAACATGCAAATGCTATCTAGAATGAGTTAAGAGCTCAGCTATTAGCAGGAAATTATCTATTATTTAGATAATTATCTAGCTTAAAGATAACTTAATCATATGGTTTAGGGATTCCCCCCCACACACACACACAGATTTAATTAACTTCAGTCATACTTTAGGCTCTGACAGTCTGGGACACTGGACAAGTATATTTTGAGGGATCTTGGAGAAGCTTCAGCACACCCACGTGGAAAGTTACAGGAGACTCCAGCTGAGTGCCGATGAATGTATTATGACTGCACCTGAAGGGAGGCTAAAGACCAATGAAAGTTCTAGAAATAGAAAGATTTTGAAATAATTTCACTAGCTTTATAGTTTAGCCCATAGGTATAGCTTTAACTAATATAGTTAATTACACACTGTTCATGGTGAAAAGGGAACTCATTATTCTCTGTGGTTTTCTTCATTTTAGAGTTGTACAGATAAGGAAAAGGAACCAAATTCTTTCCCCCTTTATTTCTTGTCTTCTATCTCCTCATTCCTTTTCTCCATCCCATTGATTTTCTGTTGTGTCCCACTTCCAAATCCACAATACCCCTTGCCAAAAACACATATTTTACCTTCTCTGGCACACGTGTTAGTCTAGGAGAGATTTACACTTCTTGTCAGAAAAATAGGACAACGCTTTAAGAATTTACCTACTTTAAACCCTGAAAACCAAGTCCTTAAATTGAAGGAAAGGTAACACACATTCAAAAAAACCTCAGCACAATATAAATTGGCATCACTCTCCTTGTAGCTTAAACTTCATCTCTTATGTCCCTATTCCTTTCTGTCCTTTTGACAGCTCTAAATAGTTACAGAGAACAGGGTTTTCTAAAACAATTTGGGCCATAAAACCAGTGGTTTCAAAGGTAAAGCAAGGAACATTTCAAGGCAAATACAGTGAGCCCCCCGTCTCTACTTCTTCTAGCCATCTAAGACAATTAGACTCAGGAATCAAAACCCCAGCCACATGCTTGACCCAGTGTCCTATTGCTGTGTACTAAACAGGGCCATTCATTAACTCGCCCTCTGTGTTAGCTGGCAATAAATGGGGAGGGCTGTCAGGCTGACACTACTCAGTTCCTTGTTCCTTGATGAAAGTTGACCTTGGACATTTCATTAACTACACCAAAGAATAACACATGAGACAATGATCAGATATACTCAGAAATAAAAGCCAACTTCAGTGAGTTCTAAATAAAGGTGTTCTATTAATGCCAATGTTACCCTGAATTTGCTGAGCTCACAGTGAGTGCTTGTCATGCTTGCTCCATTCGCTTCTTTGCATTATTGACACTTTACCAAGCATCAAGGCAGGGCCGGCCATGAACAGTCCCGCACAGGGAATATCTGACCATGAATGACAGCAGCCATGTAACAGACTGACATCGCTATGGATGAAAAATATTTAACAACTCAATTAATGGCCAATAAAGGGAAGTGCAGGTAGAACAAATAAATCACATCGCACTGAAAAATGAGCTTTTAAATGGCCATTTTTCATTAGTTTCCTTTCTCATTAGGGCTCATCATAAATTCCATCTGGAGAAAAAAGAAAGCCCAGTGACCATCACCAACCCAGTGGATGCCTAATGATGAGGATAAATTATCAAAGGCTGTAGGCCCCTGTTACTTCCCCTATATCTCTCCTCTAGGTGTCCAGTAAATATAGGCTAAGTTCATGGACACTCCATCCTCCCATTTGTTCTGTCCAAAAATTCTGGAGTTTGTCTTTTAATATTCCCTCTCTCAGACCAGCCAGTTCATCAGGAGATTCTGCTGGCTTCAGCTTTAGAATATATTCATACTAGGGATACAGTATGGATATATTTTGAAGCTGGGGCTTCTTTTTGACTAGGATTGATTGCCTTTGTAAAAACATTATTCTGAGAAGGAGTCCATAGGCTTCACCAGATGGCTTGCAAGGTCCATGGCACAAAACATTTTAAGATCCTCTAATTTAGAAGAAGATCTGTAGCCAGTCTGTATCTGGGCCTCTACAGAAAGCTAGTGCCTAGACAATAATGATCACTACCCAGGTTGTGTAGGAAGGCCTTTTGTTTTGTTAAGATTGGAGTCTTACCCTTTAATTTGAATGATTTTATTATTTATTTCACCACTTTCCTAAAATCTTCTCACTTTGCTGCCCATTCTTAAAAACAATTTCTCATTCTGAGAAGTTTTCTGGATTATAATTTTCAGTATTGTTGACTCTCATCTCTGAACAGGCCTAAGAATCTGGAACAAACTTTGAATCTAGTGCAACTTCTTAAGTATAAGGAAAATAGACATACAATTTCAAGCTAGGAATACTCTTAGGTCTTGGGCTCATGGCTCTAAGTTGTAAAAAAAAGTAAAGGTGCTTTTAAGTATCTTTTGCAGAGTGCCAATCACCAGACTTACTTTCTTTTTGTAAAGAAACCTGTGAAAGTTGTCTGACCACTAACTGTAGGTATATAGGATTCTGTTAGCATTCCTTACCTGAAATGAGCTTCCTGTAACTGCAATATCCAAGACACCTGAAAATTCCTTCAAATATTTTTCTAAGGCTAATAAGAACAAGGCCTATTTTCTATGTGTTTTTGTTGTTGTTGATGTTGTTGTTAGTTAACCTTTCTCAGTCCTAGCTTGTTTATGCCACAGAAGCTTACTCCTCTCATCCCCACCCTCCTTTTTAAGTTCTGATTGAACGCTTTTGCTGTTTGCTTTCTTACAATTGCTTAAGTAGTCTATCAGGTCATGTTTCTTAATTTAAGTTCTATTTTTAACACATACTTTCCACATTGAATTGTTTCCCTGTATTTCTTAAGCAGCGTTCAGCAGGATATGTATTTATGTGTGTGCACATGCACATATGACCTATACGTGACAAAGATCCCTGGATAACCTAGGGAGCATAGACAGATTAGATACTACATCTTAGAAAATCATTTCTCATAATTTCTTGGAAGCCTATAGTGTGTAGATAGGAAGACCAGTGCTTTATTCTTTTTCATCACATGGTTTAACCATACAAAAAAATCTCAGTACCATTAACTAGTTTGATTTTAAGTAGCTCCAACTTAGCCGCACAGCGATGTGACACAGATTAAATGGAACAAATTACATGGAAAATTTAAGTAGAGGCTATGGCCACATCTCTTAGGAAAATGGACAAAATTTTTCATTCTAACCATTTGTTTTCAGCTAATGTTGAATTCTGTAAAAAGCTCTCATTTGGAAAAAGATCTTTCTTGTCCTTTCATCAGCTAAAGATGATGACATTTTGAAAAATTTGCTAAGAATTAGTTCAGCAGGTATTATAACTGTGGAGAAGCAAAAGTAAAGTAAACTTGAGAGCCAGTCAAATGTCAGCTGAGCCAAATGGCTGAAAATAAAATGTCAGAATTAGTAGCCCTTGCTGAAAACATGGTACTTTAAATAGCTATTAAGGACAGGACTCAAAGGTGACAGTGACCACTCTGGGGACAGATAATGCAGTCCAGAAATCAGAGAAGTGTGTGAGCATTCTTCATTCTGTAAAGGAGAGACTTATTTAAAAACCATATAACTCTGGGCCCCTTGACTTCCTCTTCAGGATAGACTACGTGCAGGGCCCCCCACCCCACCCCCCATAATGCCATCTCCCTGTCATTAAGGGTGTGTGCTGCAGGATCTGAACATCTGGACACCAACCCTACACACACACACACACTCACACACACACACTCACACACACTCACACACACACACTCACACACACACACACACACACACACAGCCACCACATGCTCTTGTTACTAAGTAGGTTCAACTTGTTAACTTGTTCATTAACTAACTGTTTTATTTTTCTCCTAGGACAGTTAGTGTCTTTGGCTCTTGTGTAGTTCCAAGTTCAGCCTTTTCTTGCTGGACCACAAACCCATTTGTTAGTTCCAAATTGAACAGCTCTCTCTGCAGGTCCCCAAACTCAATGCAGGGCTTCTATTTCTATATTTTTGATTTCCTTGATTCCCCCTAAAACCAATTTTCATCGAGTTTCCCTGCTCTAATTTTTTTTTTTAATAATTCCTCAAATAGCAACACTCTGCTGCAAATCCTGCAGAATAATCTAGTTTCTCCTAGGATGATTCTTCGCTCTTCTTATTTCTACCTCAAAAAAAAAAAAAAAAAAAAAAAAAAAACACAAAACAAACAACTCATGCTAAAATCAATTGGTTCTGAAAAAGATATTAATCTCTTTCTTCTAGAGCCAGTCACATTTTCACTTTCCCTATTTCTTATTCTGGGTTCTAAATTTTTTGTAAAAAAGACAAAATACATTATTCTCAGCTTCATTGTCCTTAGGGTCCAATTAAATTACTATTATTTATTTCATATCTAAAGAGTTTTACATTCAATCCACTGAGGGTTAGGGCCAGGCTGTTCCTCAGAAGTTGAAAATGCACTTATGGTTTTGAAAACTAGCCATACTTTAAATACTATTAAAGTGCTGTGCACTTAAAAGAATCTCATCAAAATCTTTATAATTTGAATTTCACCACATAATTGATCTTCCTTGTGAATTCTAATATTAATACACTTGATTATTGTAAAGTAAGGCCCACCTGTACTTCATCTGTCAGTATCTTGTGGCCCTAAAGAATAAGGCGTCACTTCCCACTTCAACTCTGCTCTGCTTATTTTGTAGGCCAATGATTCTCAAGTGTTCTGGTCTCAAGGTCCCTTAACATGCTTAAAAATGATGGTGGATGCCAAATAACTTTTTTTAATATTGACTATATCTATCAGCATTTATCATTTTAGAAATTAAAACTCAGAACAATTTAAAAGTATTTATTTACTTATAGTTTAAAAATAACAATAAACCCATTATATGTTAATACAAACAATACATCTTAATGAAAAAATCATTATATTTTCCAAAAGAAAAAAAGTTAGTGAGAAGCTAGGCATTGTTTTACATTTTTTCCTAGTTAATAAAAACAGCTGGAATCTCCTATCTGCTTCTGCATTCAATCTTTCATAATATCGCACTTCATGTTGCTTCTGGAAAACCCTACTGCACACTTATGAGAGAATAAGAGTAGAAAAGACAGATAACATTGTAAAAACATAGTTTTGACCTCCAAGACCTTCTGAAAGGTTCTTGGGACTCTCCCAAGAGTACCCAGACCACATTTGAGAAGGGTTTCTATTTGTTCTATTTAGGAAATCAAGGCTAAATAGAGTGAGGAAAAGTAGAGGACATAGTAAATATAGAACAGTTTACTGTAGCTAACTAGGAGATGACAAGGTTGTATTACAGATGGAGCAGACTTGCTGTCCAT
This sequence comes from Rhinolophus sinicus, assembly GCF_036562045.2. Taxonomy (NCBI): domain Eukaryota; kingdom Metazoa; phylum Chordata; class Mammalia; order Chiroptera; family Rhinolophidae; genus Rhinolophus; species Rhinolophus sinicus. The sequence goes on from NC_133753.1 coordinate 74,707,462, forward strand.
GAACTATTATGGCAGAGTCATGCTGAGTTATGAGATCATAACATGGGATCGGTTATAAACAGCATTGGAGGACTTACTTGATAAAAGGGATAGGCAGTATGAGATGGTGGAATGCTTTAGGAAATTTAAGTCTGTTCTGTCTTCTCTGCATTTCTGTGGGGAATGATCACCACCTTCCTCTGGCCAAGGCTCTCCTGTCTGAAAGAGTCCAATTGTACCAGATCACAGTGTATTGTCTTAAGGATATGATTTTACTTGTTTCTCAGCTCTAAGCATTACACTGCCCCTTTGTTCCAACCATATTGGGAAGAGATACTTGTCTTGCATAGTAAACCCAAAAATCAAAACAACAAAAAAGCAAGCAAACAAGCAAAACACTGACATAAAAGGCCCTTTTATAAACTTGCTTGTGGAAAAGTAAACTCTGGAGTATCACCAAGTATTATTAATTTCCGTTTTGCAAATTTCAACTGATGCCACGATTTTCTATCACCTTACTTCTCCAGTTGCTGCTTCACTGTTTGCCATGGAAACAGAAAACATCTAAATAAACCTACTTGCAATTGGAATCAGATGTTTTCCTGGGAAGATGTACCAAGACCTTTCTCTCACTCTTCGATCATTCTCTTTGTAGGTTTCTGATTTCAGGGAGGGCAACTTCAGTGGGGTGGGGAATACTTTCGAAGTTCAGAGATGAGAGGAGGGCCCCAGTTGTATAATGAGTCCTGCTTGGGGTAAGAGAGTGCTGCTTTCTTTCTATAGTTACTCAAAAGTCATAGGAAATACAATACATGTCTTACAGAGTCCACCTACTACTGGTTCTGTTTTTTTAAAATACATTTAGAAATGATTTTCTCCATGAAACAATGATTCCACAGATTTTTTTTTTTATCCTATGGTCTTCATAGAGTGAGGAGCAGTGGTTACTTAAAAAAAAATGTTTAAGTGTGTGTGTGTGTGTGTGTGTGTGTGTGTGTGTGTGTAAGAAAAAGAGAAAAACAGAAGCAGACCGAGACTGAGACAGAGAAAAGATGATATTGTTGCCAGGATTAAGATGCTATGTCAAAAAAGATCGACTGGACTCACTTACCAAGGCCATAATATGGCTTGAACTAAGAGAAACCAATCTTTTGTTGATTAGCTTAATGTTATAAATTGCATTTGGAGAGATTTAGATTTCCGTACAAAGTTTTCAACCAAATCTAATTGGAAGTACTACTCACATAGCCAGGGGCATTCAAAAAAAAAAAGAAGAGCAGTGGATTAACACCATTTTTAAAACTCAAGAATCCACTGAGTTTTATATCCCAAAGGACAATTTTTAAATCCCAAAGGACAATTTTCCAGACATAGAGTTCAACTGCCAACCAACATAAAGTCTCCCTCTCCCTCTCTCTCTCTCTCTCTCTCTCCCCCTTCACACTCTTCCCTCCTCTTTCCATCCCACCTACCTCCATTGTTTCCCTTCCTTCTTTCTCCATTCCTTGCCAATCCTCCACCCTAGCCCCAGCCACCAGTGAACGCTCTATTGGAAGCAGGGGCTATATCATAAAAGACCTATCAACCAGCTGTTTCCTAGATTTTTTTTTTAATTAAAATTTATGGGGGTGACAATGGTTACTAAAATTACATAGGCTTCAGATGTACAATTCTGTAATACATCATCTATATATCCCATTGTGTTAAACCTTTCTTTGTTTTACATAACTAATGTCAGATGATATTGAAACCTCAACAATCTTTCCCTCCTGGTGTTGATAACAAATTGTTCAGGATAGACCTGCATAATGCAAATAGTGCCTTAGCAGAACGGTAGGCTTAACTAATATTTGACTTCACAAAATTTAGGAAAGGAAGACCTTAGGAAGACACTGGTCTTCGTGTTTCATTTATACTTGTTGTAGAGACTCCCTTTTCAAGTTACTTGCTTTCTTTTTTTTTTTTTTTTTTGTACTTCTTTCTTTCTTTTTTTATTAATTTCAGGTATTAATTTTTATTAATTACAAGACAAAGTAATACTTAGACATTTATCATTTATATCCCTCACACTGTGTGAACCCCCCTCCCCCATCCACTATCCCTCTGACATCGCACACAGCCATTACATTTCCACTGTCTCTAATCCTAATGCTGTACTTCACTTCTTGTAAGTACATACATACACACACACACACATATATATACATATACGTACAAACTTGTAGTTGACATTCATTATTGTTCAGCTTCAGCTTCAGGTGTACAATGCAGTGATCAGGCATCTACATCATCCCTGAGGTGGTCTCCCTAATGAGACAAGTGTCCATCAGATACCCTACAAAATCTTTACAACATTATTGATTATATTCCTAGATATTTTTGATGAGGGAAATGGGGCTTTAAAAACATAAGCTGGTTTCCAGTCGAATAAGAAAATGTTCAAATAGATGTCGAAGCTTTTGTTAAACTAGAAGAGTTGGAGGTAAGAATTACAGTATATATGACTGCAAAAAAAAATGTTTTAGTCTTTTTTCCTAATCTATGAAGTTTTCTTATGTGGCAACACTTGATTTGCCAATTTATCTGCCTAACCTGTATAATTAGTGTAAATGTAACCACATTTAGATGACCACCATAGATAGAGACATTTAAATGGAGGATAACACACATCTCTAATCTTTCTTGTTATTCGTCCTCATTCCCACCCATCACTACCTTCTCTCCAAACATTGGAGCAGTTCCAACAAGTTTGTTATGAAAATAAGAGCCAGAGATAAGACATCAGCAGTTTCAAGTTAGCAAAATAAAGTTTGAAAATTGGAAGTCACACATAAAAGGGCTTGTCTTCCAGAACTTTGTATTTCCTCTTTACGATATTTGCATTGTATACAGAGAATTCACAAAATAGAAACCAGAATATTTTGATTAATCACACAAAATATAAGAGATGGCAGGGTTTGCCAGAGGAAAACTGAGTATATGAAACATTCAAAACATGTGACAACCCGCCCCCCCCAAATATTGATGTATCCTCAATATTCTCAGCACGTCTAGATTTTGAATGAACATTTTATTTTCTTGTCAGTGATTCAGAATTTCTACCACTCCTGTTGAGCAATGAGGAAAAATCATGCCAACTGGGGGAAAGCTTTATTTTAAGGTTGAAGGCATGAAATAAGCACTAAGAAGACAATTGTACACCTGTTTTCAAGAGTAAAAAAGCATCTCAAATCTGCTTTGCTTTTGAAAATTTGGCCAAGGAGTGTATTTCAAAGGCCCAATAGCTCATAACATTATTCCCAGGGCTCCGTGCTCTCTGCCTAATTGGGCTTCTACACATTTGCATAACCATGATACTTCATGATTAATGCATAAGAGCCAGCATGGAGCCCAGCATCAATTCATCTGTGGAGGCTTTTCCCCCCACTGAAAACAATCATTGTGCCTAAAATATAATTCATCATATTTGTAGGTATGACGGTATTGTAGAATATCAGACTACTTAATGCCATGACAAAACCTTTACAGATTGCAAACCTCTTCTGTGCAGGAAGAAGTTTTATTTTAAGATGCCAACGGCAGTGCTGCCTTAGGAACATCGTGATGCCAGAAAAGGTTTATTTGTGAAGTGAAGTGTCAAGGCCATAGATTTTTTCCCCTGCTTGGCTCAGGCTCTGAATATAAGGGGAGAACATTAAAATAACCACCTTATGATTATTTTGGATTACAAAATAAGCAATAGCTCTCCCCTTGGCACCTTCAAACACTAAACACCAGCAATGATGGCTTCTAGAATGAGGAGTCCACAAAGGTGTGGGGAGACATACTCAACTAGTCTAGAAAGGGTTCAACTTCAAGAGTGAAATCAATTCTAACCAAGATGGACTGCCACACAATTACAGAGTGCAACTCTCGGTGTGAGTCCCAGTGTTCCAAATAGAGTTGCCTTTACCTGCCCTGCTGGCTAGGTTGCTTAACTACTCAGGAATCCATTCCCCATGGAGAGAGCTGGGAACTTGGGGTTCAACAACAGATCTCAGTATGCTGTGGGAATAAATACAGAAGACCCTCTGAGGAAAATCTTTCAAAAAGGATGTAACATTGATTTTTTTTAATTATAAAAAAAATACATGCTTATAAGAAAAAATAAACCATCTGGAATTCAATGAAATTAAGAGAAACAATCTGACATTCCCCTCCTTTTCCATGCAGCTTCCCAGAGGTGACCTCTTGAAGGAGGTGTGTAGTCATCCAGTTATTTTTGTTATTTTATAGGGGTGTGTGTGTGTGTGTGTGTGTGTGTGTGTGTGTCTTTGTAAGTTGAGGGGAGAAAAGGCTGCTATGCATGCTTTCTGTGACTTGTTTTCCTGCTTCATGACTGTTCATGAACTTTTCCTGCAAGTACATTTATACTTACCTCGTTGTCTTCAATAAATTCATAGGATCATGTTGTATAGATTACCAACACACAAAGATTCTCCTACCATCCAGTGTTTCGTTTGCTCATTTTTAATCATTATAAGCAATGCTACATTTTAAATTGCTGGTAGCTTAAGAGCAAAGACTTTCTTGGTCACTGCAGTGTTCATGGTATTTCACACAGAATGGCACATAGCAGGTGTTCGATAAATATGTGTTAAAGATATAAATGAAATCTGTGGGGAAAATCCTCAGAAAAATTCCCAACATTTCTTTTGGGATGTATGAATTTTATTTATGTATGTATGTATGCATGTATGTATGTATTCATTTATTTATTTATTTTCAATGACAGTTAACATTCAATATTATTTTATATTAGTTTCAGGTGTACAGCTGGTGGTTAGACATTTATATAATTTACAAAGTGATTCCCCTAATTAGTCTAGTACCCGCCCGGTACTGTACTGAGTTATTACAATATTATTGACTTTACATCCTTAATATTACAATATTATGCTTTACTTTACATCCCCATGGCTATTTTGTAACTGCCAATTTGTACTTTTTAACCCAGGTCCCCAAGCCCCATCCCATCTGGCAACCATCAGTTTGTTTCCTGTATCTATGAGTCTGTTTCTGTTTTGTCTGTTTATTTTGTTCTTTAGATTCCACATATAGGTGAAATCATATGGTATTTGTCTTTTTCTGTTTGACTTATTTCACTTCGCATAATACCACCTACGTCCATCCACGTCTCAAATGGTAAGATTTCATTCTTTTTTATGGCAGAACAGTATTCCATTGTATATGTGTACCACATCTTCTTTATCCGATCATCTGCTGATGGGCATTTTGATAGCTTCCAAATCTTGGCTATTGCAAATAGTGTTGCAGTGAACATAGGCGTGCATATATCTTTTCAAGTTATTGTTTTGGATTTATTCAGATAAATATCTAGAAGTGGAATTGCTGAGTCAGATGCTAGTTCTGTTTTTAATTTTTTAAGGAAACTCCATACTATTTTCCATAGTGGCTGCACCAATTTGCAATCTATGGGATATATGAATTTAAAATTTGTATAAAAATTGCCTATTTTCCTCCAAAATATTGTACCATTATATACTTATACAAATCGTATCAGTTATTGCATTTTATTTTGCCAACAACCGATTTATGGATTTGTTTAATTTTTCCTAATGTGATTAATGAAAAAGTGTGTTTCATTATTTTAAATTGCATTTCATTAATTTGGAGAATGTTAGGACTATTTCTAAGGTTATTAGCCATTTTTATTTTTTTCCCTTTGACTATTTGTTCATAACCTTTGACCACTTTTCTATTGGATAGTTTGTTAATCTTTTTCACATTAATTTTGGTGTGCTTTTCTGTATATTTAGATATTCAGCCCTTTTGCTTCATATACTTTTTACAAATACTTTTGCTCAGTGAAAAAATTTCTTTTGATTCTATCTATCTGTCTAGCTAGCTAGCTAGCTAGCTACCAGTATCTATCTATCCATCCATCCATCCATCCATCCATTTTATCTTACCTCAAAGAAAAAATTTAATATTTAATGTTCAAACTATATCAGTTATTTTCCTTTAAGGTTCCTGGGTTTATGCTTAGAAAATCTCTGTCTATTCAAAAAAAAAAAAAAAATTAAGTCAGTCATGTGGACTTTTAATATTTATAATTTTCACTTGTACCTTACATTTTTTACTAATTCAGAATTTATTTTGATATAATGAGAGGGGGAGGGACCTGGATTTATTTAAACTTATGTCATAAAAGTGGCTAATTATCTTATTACTGAATATTAAGCAGTGCATGTTTCCAAAGATTTGAAACGTCAACTGCATCATATACCACATTTTCTTTTTTTTTTTTTTTTTTTTTAATTAAATTTATTGGGGTGACAATTGTTAGTAAAATTACATAGATTTCAGGTGTACAATTCTGTATTACATCATCTATAAATCCCATTGTGTGTTCATCACCCAGAGTCAGTTCTTCCATCACCATATATTCGATCCCCCTTACCCTCACCCCCCCCCCCTACCCTCTGGCAACCACTAAACTATTGTCTGTGTCTATGAGTTTCTGTTTCTCATTTGTTTGTCTTGTTCTTTTGTTGTTTTTGGTTTATATACCACATATCAGTGAAATCACATGGTTCTCTGCTTTTTCTGTCTGACTTGTTTCGCTCAGCATTACTCTCTCAAGATCCATCCATGTTGTCACAAATGTTCCTATATCTTTTCTCACTGCCGAATAGTATCCATTGTGTATATGTACCACAACTTCTTTATCCATTCATCTATCGAAGGACATTTTGGTTGTTTCCATGTCTTGGCCACCGTAAACAAAGCTGCAATGAACATTGGAGCACACGTGTCTTTATCTCTAAATGTTTTCATATTTTTTGGGTAGATACCCAGGAGAGGGATTGCTGGGTCATACGGCAATTCTATTCGTAATTCTTTGAGGAACCTCCACACTGCCTTCCATAACGGCTGCACCAGTCTGCATTCCCACCAACAGTGTATGAGGGTTCCTTTTCTCCACAGCCTCTCCAACATTTGTTACTATTTGTCTTGTTGATGATAGCCATTCTGACTGGGGTGAGGTGATATCTCATTGTGGTTTTGATTTGCATTTCTCTGATGATTAGTGATGTTGAGCATTTTTTCATATGTCTATTTGCCATTTGTATGTCCTCTTTGGAGAAATGTCTCTTCAAGTCCTCTGCGCATTTTTCAATTGGGTTGTTTGTTTTTTTGTTGTTGAGTTGCATGAGTTCCTTGTATATTCTGGATACTAGCCCCTTATCGGAGGCACTGTTTGCAAAAATCTTCTCCCATTCAGTTGGTGGCCTCTTTATTTTGTCAATGGTTTCTTTTGCTGTGCAGAAGCTTTTAAGTTTCATATAGTCCCATTCGTTTATTTTAGCTTTTACTTCCATTGCCTTTGGAGTCAAGTTCATAAAATGCTCTTTGAACCCAAGGTCCATAAGTTTAGTACCTATGTTTTCTTCTATGCAGTTTATTGTGTCAGGTCTTATGCTTAAGTCTTTGATCCATTTTGAATTAACTTTGGTACATGGTGACAAATAGCAGTCCAGTTTCATTCTTTTGCACGTGGCTATCCAATTCTCCCAGCACCATTTATTGAAGAGGCTGTCTTTGCTCCATTATATGTTTTTAGCTTCTTTGTCAAAAATTATCTGTCCATATTTATGTGGTTTTATTTCTGGGTTCTCAATTCTATTCCATTGGTCTATGTGTCTGTTTTTCTGCCAATACCATGCTGTTTTGATTATTGTGGCCCTGTAGTACAGGCCAAAGTCAGGAAGTGTGATACCTCCATTATAGTTCTTTTTCCTTAAGATTGCTTTGGCTATTCGGGGTCTTTTGTGGTTCCAAACAAATCTGATGATTTTTTGTTCTATTTCTTTAAAATATGCCATTGGGATTTTGATGGGGATTGCATTGAATCTGTATATTGCTTTGGGTAATATGGCCATTTTAACTATGTTGATTCTTCCAATCCATGAGCACGGAATGTCTTTCCATTTCTTTGTGTCTTCTTCAATTTCTTTCAAAAATGTCTTATAGTTTTCAGCATATAGGTCTTTCACATCCTTGGTTAAGTTTATTCCAAGGTATTTTATTCTTTTTGTTGCAATTGCAAAAGGAATTTTTTTTTTGTATTTCTTTTTCTGAGATTTCATTGTTAGTATATAGGAAGGCAATGGACTTTTGTGCGTTGATTTTGTAGCCGGCAACTTTACTGTATTCGTTGATTGTTTCTAATAGCTTTTTGGTGGAGTCTTTAGGGTTTTCTATATATAGCATCATGTCATCTGCAAAGAGTGATAATTTAACTTCTTCATTCCCAATTTGGATGCCTTTTATTTCTTTCTCTTGCCTGATTGCTCTGGCAAGGACTTCCAACACTATGTTGAAAAGCAGAGGTGATAGGGGACATCCCTGTCGTGTTCCTGAACGTAGAGCAAAGGGCTTCAGCTTTTTTCCATTAATTATGAGATTAGCAGAGGGCTTGTCATATATGGCCTTTATTATGTTAAGGTATTTTCCTTCTATACCCATTTTATTAAGTGTTTTAATCATAAATGGATGTTGTATCTTGTCAAATGCTTTTTCTGCATCAATTGATATAATCATATGATTTTTGTCCTTTATTTTGTTTATGTGATGTATCACATTGATGGATTTGCGGATGTTGAACCATCCTTGTGCCCCGGGGATGAACCCCACTTGGTCGTGATGAATAATCTTTTTAATGCATTGTTGTATTCGATTTGCTAGAATTTTATTTAGGATTTTTGCATCGGTATTCATTAGAGATATTGGTCTGTAGTTTTCTTTTTTTGTGCTGTCCTTACCAGGTTTTGGTATCAGGGTAATGTTGGCCTCATAAAATGAGTTAGGGAGTACTGTCTCTTCTTCAATTTTTTGGAAGAGTTTGTGCAGAATTGGTATTAGATCCTCTTTGAAGGTTTGGTAGAATTCACTAGTGAAGCCATCTGGTCCCGGACTTTTGCTTTTGGGAAGGTTTTGGATGACTGATTCAATTTCGTTACTGGTGATCGGTCTGTTTAGATTTTCCAGTTCTTCATGGTTCAGCTTTCGAAGCCTATATGTTTCTAAGAACTTGTCCATTTCTTCTAGGTTGTTGAATTTGGTGGCATATAATCCTTCATAGTATTCTTGGATGATCCTTTGTATTTCTGTGGTGTCCGTGATAACTTCCCCTTTTACGTTTCTGATTTTGTTAATCAGTGTCTTCTCTCTTTTTATCTTAGTAAGTCTAGCCAAGGGTTTGTCAATTTTGTTAATCTTTTCAAAGAACCAGCTCTTTGTCACATTAATTTTTTCTATTGTCTTTTTGTTCTCTATTTCATTTAGTTCTGCTCTAATTTTTGTTATTTCCTTTCTTCTGCTGACCTTGGGTTTTACTTGTTCTTCTTTTTCTAGTTCTTTAAGGTGTAACATGAGGTTATTTATTTGGAAGTTTTCTTGTTTCTTGAGATAGGCCTGTAATGAGATAAATTTCCTTCTTAAAACTGCTTTCGCTGCATCCCAAAAATTTTGGTAGGATGCATTTTCATTGTCATTTGTTTCTATGTATCTTTTGATCTCTCCTCTAATTTCTTCTTTGACCCAGTCCTTCTTTAAAAGTATGTTGTTTAATCTCCATGTATTTGTGTTTTTTCCCGCTTTCTTTTTGCAGTTGATATCCAATTTCAAAGCCTTGTGATCAGAGAATATGCATGGTATGATTTCAATCTTCTTAAATTTGTTGAGACTGATTTTATGTCCCAATATATGGTCTATCCTTGAGAATGTTCCATGTACACTAGAAAAGAATGTATAGTCTGATGTTTTAGGATGAAGTGCTCTATAAATGTCAATTATGTCCATTTCATCTAATGTGTCATTTAGGGCTACTATTTCGTTATTTATTTTCTGTTTGGATGATCTATCCATAGCTGTCAATGATGTATTTAAGTCCCCTAGTATAATTGTGTTTTGGTCAATTTCTCCCTTTAGTTCTGTTAGTAGTTGCTTGGTGTATTTCGGTGCTCCCTGATTGGGGGCATAAATATTGATGACTGTTATGTCTTCTTGTTGTACAGTCCCCTTCACCATTATGAAATGTCCATCTTTGTCTCTTGTTATCTTTTTCACCTTGAAGTCTGTTTCATCTGATATCATTATGGCTACACCTGATTTTCTCTGGGTACCATTTGCTTGGAGTGTCAATTTCCACCCTTTCACTTTGAGTCTATGCTTGTCCTTGTAGCTGAGATGTGTCTCTTGGAGACAGCATATGGTTGGGTTTAGTTTTTGATCCAATCTGCTACTCTGTGCCTTTTTATTGGTGAGTTCAGTCCATTTACATTTAGGGTGATTATTGATATGTGAGGATTTCCTGTCATTCTATCTTTAGTTTTCTGGTAAGGCTGTGTCTCCATTGTTTCTTTGCCTTTTGTTGTTGTCTATTATTTCTGTGTGGTGGTATTCTATGATGTTTCCTCTGTTTCTTCTTTTATTTCAGTATATATTTCAATTCTGGATTTATTTTGAGTGGTTACCCTTAAGTTTATGTAAAAGAAAGTTTGATATTTAGAGTATTCCATTTTCTTCAGCACGCTTACTTTCTCCATTCCCATATTCGGTTCAGGCCTTTACTCTCCCCTTTTTGAGTTTTGGTTGCCACAAATTGTCCCTGTTGATGGTGGTCGAATAGCCTCCTTTAGTATTTCTTGTAGTGCAGGTCGTGTATTAGAAAATTCCCTCAGCTTCTGTATGTCTGGAAAGGTCTTTATTCCTCCTTCATATCTAAAGGATATCTTTGCTGGATATATTATTCTTGGCTCATGATTTCTCTCTTTCAATAGTTTGAATATTTGGTTCCACTCCTCCTGGCTTGTAGAGTTTCTGCTGAAAAATCTGATGATAATCTAATGGGCTTTCCTTTGTAAGTTACCGTCTTCTTTTCCCTGGCTGCCTTGAGGATTCTTTCTTTGTCGTTGATTTTAGACAGCTTCAATACAATGTGCCTTGGAGAAGGCCTGTTGGGATTGAGGTAACTAGGTGTTCTATTTGCTTCTTGGATTCGAGGGTCCAGTTCTGTCCACAAATTTGGGAAGTTCTCATCGACAATTTGTTTGAATATATTCTCTGTTCCTTCTCTCTTTCTTCTCCTTCTGGTATGCCCATTATTCTTATATTGCTCTTTCTGATGGAGTCAGAAAGTTCTTGTAGAGTTCTTTCATTTCTTTTAAGTCTCAAGTCTCTTTCTTCTTCTCTCTGTGTCATTTCCAGGTTTCTATCTTCGATGTCACTGATTCTTTCCTCCATCTGGTCAACTCTACTACCTAAGCTGGTTATTTCATTCTTAATTTCTTCTATTGAGTTCTTAATCTCCAGAAATTCTATTTGGTTCTTTTTTAAGATTTCAATCTCTTTCGTAAAATGCTCATGCTGTTCTTTGATTGAGTTTCTGAGTTCCTTTAACTGCCTATCTGTGTTTTCTTGTATCTCGTTGAGTTTTTTCAGAACTGCAATCTTGAATTCTCTGTCATTTAAGTCACATATTTCTGTATCTTTAAGTGCCTTCTCTGGAGATTTTTCACTTTCTTTCTGAGCTATCTTGTTGCCTTGGTTATTCATGGCGATTACTGGTTTACTATTTCTCTTCCTAGACATCTACAGGAGTGACTTCTGCAACAGGTTGATAGAAAGCGGTCTTTCTTTTGTTTGCCAGTACTTGTTGGTAGAATGTTTTATTATTTCTCCAACTGCAACTTATTTTTCTTCTCCCACACAGTAGTGCTATGTTTTCTCTGCACTATTCCAACTTCTCACACAATGGGGGATTCCTGGGAGACGGGCTTCTCCACTGTTAATAGTTCGGCTAGGTCACAGGGCGCAGTGTCCGGGTGGGTATGCGGAGAGCTTACTGTCTCTTCCAGCTCCTGATTCAGAGCCCGTAGGTTTCAGCAGTTCTGTTTACTCCTGCAGGGATCCGCCCAGATAGGTGGGGTCAGGGGCGGGTGAGTTGTGAGAGGTGGCCCAGAGCAATGGCGGCAACCACCACCACAGCCGGTCCTGCTTCCACAGCTCTCTCCCTTTGCTGGAACTAGTTGGGCTGTGAATTGTGTTTGCAGTCCACAGTTCTCAAAACAGCAAATTTTCTGTTGTTTTGATCTGACACTGCTACTGTTTCGCTTCTAGCACCGGGCAGGTGGGGCGGGCGAGCTCTGGGAGGGGCGGCTAGTCTCAGTGCCTAAGGCTCCGTTCTCTGCTCGGCAGTGCGGGCTTAAACCACCGTTTTCAGCCTTTTTCCCTCAGTCTTTTCTCCGAGGTCTCTGCCGTGAGCGTTGGGTTCAGCCGTGTTATATGCTGTCCCTCAGCCCTGTGGAGCCTGGCGGAGCCCTAGCAGTCCGAGTTCTTCCCTCTCCCGCAGCTGCGGTAGTTCCGGGAAGCAGCGAGCTCGGCGCACTGAGCTAGGTCTCGTCCTCCGCGCCTCCGTCTCCGCACTTCTCCCTTTCCTCCTCCCTCCACTCGCGCGAATCTCCCACCTGTAGGTGATTTCAGTCGGTAGTGGGCCTCTTCGTGTTGCCTGTGTGCTGTGCAGGGAGTCCTTTGTGGAGTTTTTGTTGTTCGATTCGTTGTAAATTCCAGGGGAGCTTTACAGAGGCTCACCTCACGCCACCATTTTTCCGGAAGTCCCATATACCACATTTTCAAAGGTAGTTGAGTCTATTTTGAACTTCCTGCTCTGTTGTATTGTCAGCAGGTCTACTCCTACCTCAGCACCATACTGTTTTAATTACTGTAGCATTCAAAGTACATTTGATTTTTGGACAGACTGCCCACATTACTTTTCTTTTTTCTCTCAGTATTCACCTAAATTTATATTTTAGAATTATTTTGTAAAATTCAAAAAGTGAAAAAATGAAACCCGTTGGTATTTTAATGGGAATATATGGTTTTAGCAGGTTAATTTACAAATAATTAATATATTTACAATGTTGAGCTTTCTAAGCAAAAAACAAGATACACCTTTTCATATCTTTAGAGGTTTATTTATGCCCCTCATCAGTGTTCTAAGTTTTCTTCATGCAGGTTTGCACATTTTCAAAAGCTTTTTTCTTCATTTGTAGCTTTTGTGACTAAGATATTTTCTTTCATATCAGTTATTGTTTTTAAAATAAAAGCTAATTATTTTATAAATTATTTTGTAACCAGCCACTTTATTAAATATTCATATTGCTTCTAATAGCTTTCAGCTGATTCTTTGGGGCTATATACATACATTTTATAAGAAACAAATTTGTCTCCCTTTTTGAAAAATTTATACTGTTATTTCATTCTCTTATCCTTTGACATATTAATATGATAAATGATTTTCAGATGAGCTCCAGTTACCCATGATTTATTACTTATAAAATTATTCATTAAATTGTTTTATTGTAATATTTTAATTAACATTTTCTTAGAAGTTTTGTATTGATATTCATTAATAAAACTAGTTTGTCATTTTCTTTTTATGCTATTTATCAAATTATGTGATCAATTTGAATGGGCTTTATAAGAATAACTGAAAAGCTTACCTGTCAGGTTTCAACCAAAACCACAGAAACCACTCATGTTATTTCAAGTAGAGAGGGAGTTAAAATAAGAAGTTAGGTCTCAAAAATGTGTGGAGAGGCTGGAAGAGCAAGAGAGAAGTTCATTTCATGCTGAGATCAGGTAATAAAGGAAGCAGCTGCAGCCTCTGTAAGGGAAGTATCCGTGTATCCGCTGTGGTCACCACTGCCTCTGGAAAAACTGATCACTGCCACTCATGAGCCTGCTCTCCATCCCGGGGCCTGCCACCCCCGTGGGACGCAGAACTTGGCTTCTCCACTGCTCTTCCTTCCTAATCTTGCATTAGTGTCTCCAGTTGGCAGAACACACGAGAACGCTTCTAGTAAAAACCCTGCTTCCAAACCCTTGGAATACAGCGGAGAGCACAGATAGTCAGATAAGAGTCCGGATACCAACAAATAATACCTGGCACACCCTTTTCTCAAGTTTCTGGGATCATATAGATAACACTGAAATTATCCGTTTCCTGAGGTTTGAAAAGATCAACTGTGAAACCATTTGGACCAGTGCTTTTGAGGGAAATTTGATAGTCTTAATTCCTTCCCATGGATTTTTTTTTTCTGCCTCTTCTCATGTAAAATTTAATAAATTATATTTTCTTACAAAAGCATCCATTTCAGTAGGTTTTCACACTTATCTGCATAGATTTATGCTTTATAATTTATGTTTTTCTGCATTAGTGGTTATTTTCCCCTTTTCATTGGTTATAGGAGGCAAATTAATGTCCTCTCTCCTTGTGCCACCCTCAAGATGCCCATACCCTAATCCCCAGAATTTGTGAAAATGTTATGTTACATAACAAAAGGGCCTTTGCAGATGTGATTAAGGCTATAGACCCTTGAAATGAGAGTTTCCTTAGGTTATTCTATTGGACATAGGCAAAACACTCTAACCCTTAAAAGCAGAGAATTTTCTTCTACTGGACTCAGAAAGTATGGCAGAAGGAATGTGGCATAAGGAACGTGAACGAGATTGGAAGTATGAGGACTTTTCACACTGGTGCTGATTTGAAGATGGACGGGCAAGTTGACAAGGAATGCAGGGAACCTAAAGGAGCTGAGAGCGACTCCCCACTGATACTCGGCAAAGAAACAGTAACCTCAGCCCCACGACCACAAGGAACTGAATGCTGCTAACACTTACCTGGGCTTGGAAGCAGATTCTTCCCTAGAGCCTCAGCGTGAGAGCCCAGCTTGGCTGACAACTTGATTTCATCCTTGTAACTCCTGGACCAGAGGAACCAGATGACTAGCCAAGCTCACTTAACACTTCTGAACCACAGAACTGAGAAAATAAGTTTGTGTGTTTTAAACTGCGTTGTTAGAGAGGCAATAGAAAACTAATGTATGTTTAATTGTATAGATCGGGGTGCCAAAAAAATGTATACACATTTTAAGAGATGGTCAGTGTTGTTGCTCAAGCAGTAGTTAGTTCTCTGTAGTCAGAAGTGTCTGGACGCTGATGGTAACTACTTTGAGCACCTCGTGTAATTGCAGAAGTCAAACGTGACTTGTATTCATCTTTTGTTATTGGTATATGTCGAGTATTACAATTTTAATAGTTTTCCTTTCTTAAAATGTGTATACTTTTTTAAAGTTTATTGGGGGTGACAATGGTTAGTAAAGTTACATAGGTTTCAAATGTACAATTCTGTAATACATCATCTATATATCATATAGTGTGTTCACCACCCAGAGTCAGTTCTCCTTCCATCACCATATATTTGATCCCCTTTGCCCTCATCTACCACCCACTCCCCACTTACCCTCTGGTAACCACTAAACTATTGTCTATGTCTATGAGTTTTTGTTGGCACCCTCTGTATATTTGTGTCTCCTATTTTGTTTCTTGATTACATCAGACAGTTTTATCTGGTTCATGGTTTGGTTTTGATTTTTCAAAGATCCAACTCTTATATGTAGTTATTGAATCTGCCACTATTTTTTTTTCTAGCTCAATAATGTCTGAGAAATCATCTTAAACTTTGCATTTATATTCTATGTATCCTACCATGACTGGCTTTGTTCCCCTCAATATTGTGTTCCTGAGATTTATCCATGTTCTTTCCGTAGATGCATTATTTTCCTTTACCCAGGTTTCTAGCATTCAGTGGAATGTACTCACAAAGTATTCATTCATTCTATTCCTGAGTAATGTTTGAGTTATTGCTAGTGTTTGTTGTGTTTGTTTTTACTTTTACAAACTGTGCTACTATGAGGATGCTTACACTATGCCCCAGTGTTCACTTGCATCATTGCTCTGGGGCCTATCAAGAAGTGTGGTAGCTGGGCTTATTTGCGAGGTAATGCAAACTCTTTTCCAACATGTCTGTACTGATTTATCATCCCACCAACAATGCCTAAGAGTTCTGAGTGCTTTAAACCTTTGCCAACACTTTCTTTAAGGTATCTATTGATAAACAGTAGTCACTAGTTTTACTTGAGTCAAATTTAGCCTTTTTTTTTTTCCCTTTAGGTTCTGTCCTTTCTGTCTGGTTTAAGAAATCCTCCTTTACCTAAGGTATTAAAATGATTCTCTTTTCTTTTTAAAGTTTGATAATTTTGTCACTTTATATGTACGTCTTTAATCCCATGGCAAGTTATTTTTGCATGTCTGCAGTCCAACTTCTTTCTTTCTTCCTTTTTTCTTTCTTTTCTTTCTTTCTCCCTCCCTCCCTCCCTCCCTCCTCCCCTCCTTCCTTCCTTTTCTTCTTCTTTTTTTTTTTTTTCATGTCTAACCAGTTGTCCTAGCACTATGGATTGAAAAGTCCATTCTTCATTACTGACCTGCCATACAACTCTGTCATAAGTTTCGTTATAGAGGTTTATATGTTTGGGAATTATCTATTGTGTTAAACATGTGTATTTGTTCATCTCGTTCCAACACCACACAATCATACTTATTTTAGATAATTATAGCTCTGGTAAGGCAAGTCCCTTCTTCTTGTTCTTCTTCAGGAGTGTTTTAGGTCTTATTCACTCTTTGTTCTTTGGTATAAATTTTAAATTACCTTGTCAAGTTCCACATATATATGAGTGTGCACATGCACACAAACATACCTACATTTTCACATGAACTTCAGATTTTTGAATTGAATCCATGGATCAGATTAATTTTTTTTATCCTAGAAGGAGATTTCCATTTTCTGAATTTAAAACCAAAGAGTTTTCTTTTTTTTAATTTCCTTTCTTTTCTTTCCCTCTTTTTTCCTTTTTTCCTTTCTTTCTCTCTCTCTCTCTCTCTCTCTCTCTCTCTCTCTCTCTCTCTTTGTAGTTGGAGGAGTCTGTTCTTGAAATTCAATAATATCTCACAGGATGTGTTTATATGTTCTCTGTCAACAGTTGTTCATGGTGCTGAGTAAGCCTTTTTGATGTACAAGATTGCATTTTCTTTTATTTCAAGGGAGTTTTCTTATTACATCATTGAAAATAGTCCATTTTAATTATGTTATTCTTCACTTCAGAGAACACAAATTGTTGACATGTTTAATCTTCAATTTCTGGCCTCCACATGTAGTAGAGACTCTTTTGAAACTATTTCTTTAACTTTTTTTGCTGTTATTTTTCTAAGAATTTCCCCCATATGACTGATTTGATTTGTACTCATGCCAGTTCTACAGTGTTATATTTCTAATTTATAAATTAATCCAGTAGTGTAGCTATTTTTGCCCAATGCTTTTTTTTAATTGACTTATAGATATCCACTTTTAATTTATACTATCTTCCAAATCACTAGTATTTTGAATGTCTTCCCCCATGCATTTAATAGTCACCTTAAATTTGGGGAGTTCCCAGATTTATTGTGAGAAATTTTCTTCTATTTTCTGTAGCACATTTTCTTTCAGGACGGTCACTTTCCCCGTAATAATTATTATATTTTCCCCCTTTTTTGTGTGTAGTTTTTAAAAAATATTTGCATGTTGTTTCTCTCACCTTGCATATATTTTATTCAATACCCCTATAGGAGCTATTGATTGTGCTTCCCCAACGTCACTCCCTCTGCTTTTGAAATGCATCGTGCTGGGCTCCAACAGTGGGCTGTGATTATTTTAAACTAATTAAAACATTTTCATTGGTCAGGGTTATTGATCAAAGGGATGAGTCCAATAATTAACACTGAACCCAATTTGTGCCAGTTTTGAGAAAAATGTTTCCTGAATGTTTTAGGTCTAGAATGTTTCTCACAATTCTGAGAAAGCTCCTAGACAACAGCCCTCTCCTTTTTCTTTCTGAAAAACTGTGCGCATATGAAGTCTGGAATTACTGCAGCCATGTTGCTGCTATGAGGGAAGGATTATCGCTGACATTATGCAAAGCAGAGCTGCCTTTGATGACAGAGTTGAACTCCAGAAACAAATCCATCCAGAATCCCAGCCCATCTTTGGGCTTTTCAGTTAACAAGTCAATAAATTATCTTTATTGTTATAGTTAGAAATAAGGTTTCTACTATTTACAACACATAGTGTCCAAATTGATATAACTGCTACTTGGAGGGATGTGGGTAAATTATTTTTGCAGCTCTCTCCACCTTTTTCTTGGTCCTGTTTATAGTCTACCTTTTCCAGTTAAACTTAAGGCTCTTAATGATGATGGTTTGTATCCTGTATATTACTTCTTAATATATATATCATATATATATATAAAATATATATAATATATAATATAAATATATATATATAATATAAATATATATATAATATAAATATATATATTATATATATTATATATTTTTTTAACTTCTGGATCTGCTTTTTTGTGTGTATGTGTGCATGCATCCTTTTAATTAAATATTATACATTGTGTATGAAAATATGTACAGTCACAAGATAGTATTGTTTGTCATCTATCCCACTCAAGTAGAGTGAAAGCAGAATGCCTTCACCTAATCCAGAACTGAGCTGAGCTGACACTGGATTTCCATTTTAGTAAGCCTCAGTCTACCTCTGTTTCCATCTGCCCCCACAGTCTGAGAGTGTAGTTCTCTACATATCCTGACTGAAAGCCTGGGAAATTTACTGGGTCCCTCTTTGACATATCCTGAACCCTATTTTTTTTTCCTTATTTAAACCATGAGACTACAGACAACTCTATATTGTTTTCAGCACATTTTTGCTTAGCTCCTTAAATTCTAACCTTGAGCAGCTTAAGAATTTTGCATGTTCCTAAAAGGGAAAACCACTGTCAGGCCTCCTTCATTACATTTCTCTTCACTCTGGAAACTAGGACCCTCATGTCCTGGCTGCTTTGACAGCCCTGCGTACAAGTTTTATCTATGCAGCCTCACATGGTTTGCAGGCTCCTCTGTCTCTTAGAAAGTGCTCTCCCCAGGTTCTCATCACACCCCTAGCACCCAAATCAGCTCATCTCCAGAAGGGATAAGTGAAGCATAAGATGTCTTCTCTCATCTCTGTAATCATGGCCTCTCAAGCACTGACTGCCCCTCTCTAATGCCTCTAAACAGTTGTTTATGGTGTTTTATATGACTTTCTAGTCACTCTCAGTGGGAATGTTTGGTTGATGCCAGCTACTCCTGCACAGTTGGAAATGCAAGCCTCAAGTCTGAACTTCTCAGAACCCTCCACGTTTTTTTGACTCACTTATTTTTCCAGGCTTACGTCTTACTACTCTTAGCTTCAAGTGACAAGTCAAAAAAATTGTCTGACATATAATCATACAATTTTAGAATTAAAAGAAAGAGAAGATTATCTGACTTAAGAGTCTCATTTTCCAGATGAGGAAACTGAGGCCACAAAAGATGAAGTGGCTTATCTCAGACCACATAACTAAGCTGGTACGAAAGCCCAAGTGCACTTATTCCTGTATAGGAGCTAGCAGAGCAAGGTAAAGAGTAGAGCCAAAGAGTAGAGAATGGCAGGCTTCACATCAAGAAAAAATATTATAATTCCTTTTTCCAGTGAATGAGATCTGTTGCGTTCTCACACACACCGCTATTGACACCACACTTGTCTCCTAGCATAAACTATGATTTTCCCCCAGTTATTAATTATAACTGTCATTTCTGAGCCCAGAGCCAGATGTAATCATCATGCTGAAAACCAAGCTACTTCTTAGACTGAGAATGAGAAAACCTGGGAAAATATCTATATACCGACTTTCCAACCTATTATAGTAAAAAAGAAATCTGTATGTCTCATATTTGACAGTCAAGCCTGTATGGATATCAGAACGATCATATAATTTATTGTGTAAGTGGGACAGTTTCTGAGAGTATTAATAATTACACCAGGAGAACAGGCATAAACCAACACTCATCTGGGAACCCTAGTTACCCAATAATTTATGCCTGATTTGCAAAAACAGTTCTTGTCTAATACTTCCTTAAGGGTTCCAATCACTTTCATATGTGAAAAGAATGCATGCTTTTAAATTAATAGATTATTTTTTAGAGCAATTTTGTTTACAGAAAAAAAATGAGCAGAAAGCACAGATAATTTCTATGTACCCCTCACCCCCCTACTATTAACATCTTGCATCAGTGTGGTGCATTTGTTATAATTGATAAGCCAATATTGATACATTGTTATTAACTAAAGTCCATAGTTTTACATTAGGATTCACTCTTTGTGTTTGTATATCCTATAAGTTTTGATAAATGTATAGTGTCATGTATCCACCATTACACTAACACACAGAATAATTTCACTGACCTAAAAATTCCCTGTGCTCCATCTATTCATCCCTCCCTCCTTCCAAAGAGCCCCTGGCAACCACTGATGTTTTTACTGTCTCCATACTTTTGCCTTTTTCAGAACGTCATATGGTTGGAATCATACAGTATGCAGCCTTTTCAAATTGACTTCATTCCAATCTTTTTTTTTAAACTTTAAGTTGCTGGTTTTAAATGCAATCTCATCATCATGAAGAAAGGAGAGGGTATACATTAGGCAATGCAATTTAAAGATTCCTGTACAAGAATTTAGAGAAAGAGGAGTATAAAAAGCAGGGTTCATAAAAGAAAAGCTTAATAAATATTATTTTAAATTTAAAACATTTGTAAGACAAAATAAGTAAAATGAAAAGATCAGCCTCAAATTAGAAGATATTTATAATTCTTACATCTAAAACTAGAATACAATCCAGAATATAACTATGTAAATATTCTATGACTCAATAAGAAAAAGACAAATAACCCAATAGAAAAAAAAATGGACAAAGATATATTTAGAAATTCTCAACTTCACTAATAACCAAGAACATAAAATTAAACAATGAAACACTATTTCAATATCTTGGTAAAAATGAATAGGCTATTAATACCATAAAAATAAGGAAATTGTAATATGGAAATTCTGATTAGAGTGGAAATTGGTATCACAATTTTAGTCAGCAATTTGGAATTCCCTTATAAGGTTGATGATACACATACCATAAGACCCACTAATTACTTTTCTTAGCTACCTACTATAAAATTCTCTTAAATCTATGTAAAAGAAAATATATATAGGATGCTTACTGTACAAAGTTTGTCATGGAAAAACAGCATAAATAACCAGGTTGACCTCAATTAGGCAATGCAGTGTAGTTTATTCATGCAATGGAATACTAAACAAGAGTGTAAATAAATGAGTTAAATCCTCACATGATGATGAATTGAAAAAACCAAATTGACAATTAAAATACATGGCATAATGCCACAAACATACATAGAGACATACATACGTTTTTAAAATATCGAAATCATAGTAGTTATTATGAAAAGCATAAAAACCTATGAGAATAATATATTATAACTTCAGGATAATTCTGGAATAGGGAAAAGGGGTGAGACTAAGAGCCTTAATCATAAACATTACATATTATTAATTTATGTATTAAAAATAAAGATGTGAAATAAATTTTGTAAACTATTAATAGCTATTTAAATTGATGGTTGATATATGGGTATTTATTACATTATTTTCTGTAGTTTTTTGTTAATTTGGTTATGTCTCATATTTAAACATTTAAAGGGTTTTGAGCTCTAACTTCTTTTTTCAGAACACTCCCTGGTTGAGACTCTAATTAAGGAAAAATTTCATTGCACAATTTAATACACAGAAAGAACATAGAGTATTACTTGGGAAAAAAAGTAGTCATGAGATTTCAAATCCTAGCTCTTATACTTGTTGGAAATGAAGACTCTGAACCATTAATAATATTAATACCTATTAGCAGAATTTTGGAATAATCAAATGAAAAGATAACTGTGAAAACATTTGGTAAACTAAAATAAAACATAAACTTTATTTTTCATTATTGCTATCATAGCTTCTAAGTAAAATAGGATTAAATTGCAGCATCTTTTTATTTCTTCTACCTGGGTTCTGATTGAGATGTTTATGATTGAAGAAATGACAAAAATAAGCAATAGGATAAAGAAAAATAAAATTAAAAAGTGATATATAATTCAAAAATTATAAATATAATATTAATATATATTACACATATTGTACATAATATATAATGTAGTATATAATAATAATATATAATGTGGTTTATATATTATATATATATTTTTTTGTATATATAATATATGTATAATAAAAATTATAATGATCTTATTGTTTGTTAAAATTTTGGCAAGACTTAGTTTCTCTCACGGTGTTCTACATAAATTGCCAAGTATTTTCAATATGTAAAATAAAAAAGTATAAGTTCAAAATTAACATAATTTTCTAGATTTTAGGAAAAGAAATACAAAACATTTTTAAAATATATTTTCTGTTTAATTAGGTTCTTTATATTTTTAATTTAATTTAGTATTACAAAAGTTATATTTCTGAATTTTTGTCAGCTATAATTAGATTTTCATTGTTTATACATCACAATGCATATCACAGTATAACATTTTGAAAATATACGTAAATATAAATAAGAACATTAAAATACCTGAAATTATAACTGTACTTTGCAGTACTTCAGGTATAATGTGTGGACCAAAATAAGAGTTACAGTAGCAAAAATGTAAAAAAACAAAAAACCAACTGATTGAACCAGAATCATTAAAGAATAACATTAGCACTAAATTCACTTGCTTCTACCTCATATTGTTCTTGACACCTCCCTTTCCACTGCTTTGTTTTGGCTCTGACCTTAAAAGTAGGCATGTGAACCCCAGAGATTCCTGATGATTCCCTGGGATATGGGAAGAAATTACTAGATTGTTCTGTGTTTTCACCTAAAAGTTAGAAAAAAAAAAAAGGAGCTTTACTTTGATGTAATATACAAATTTATCTATACCCTTTCATGGTCTGCACATCAGATGTTCAAATACCATGTCAAAGGATCAGCAAAGGAATCATGTAGAAAGAGCAAGAATTCTATAACAAGGAGGGGCTGACATTGTTTTACCAACATTTTTATTTACTTTCAACTTATCCCAAGCATCATATCCCTTAGCAAGTGGGTTTCCGTATCTTATTATCTCATTTTAACAAAATCAGCTCTCACCACATGACATGGGGCTTAGAAGGATTACTGCAAAAAACAGAAACAAACATAAACTAAGAATATTCCTAAAATTGCAGACACAAGCAAATCTCAAGTAAGTGGAGCACAACCCTTCTCTATTTCTAGAACAAGGTCTTTGTCAGCTGCATTACAAGGTATAAACAACGGACATCTAACCATACCTGACAAAAATTCAGAAAAAAAGTTATAAAGACTTTCTGAAATAAGAATTTATAACCATATCTTTCCAAACTGTTTATCATGAGTTGAGATTCTAGTTAGTATAGAAATAGCATGACAAAAAAAAAGTATTTTTTTCAATTTTATGGCATCCCTTATTACTTCCCTTTTTGTGTATGTATTATGACATACAAAGTATATAAGAACAGCTTCCGATATTCATAAGCTATAAACAAACAAGTTTTGGGATATGTAGACTCAAGAATTTTATTCTGATGTGGTATGATTAAAAGTTTTTCAAGACGATTACATTTATCCAGTCCTCCTGATTTACATTCTTCCAACTCAGCTTCCACACTGAAAAGAGGGAGCTTTTTCAAATCAAAATAAAAGGTCAGTTGAGTGCCCATCATATGTCAGACTCTGTGATAATAGTTACTCAACAAACATGTATTACATACATAAATGTCTGAATGGAGGAATGAATGAATGGGACAGTGTGGGAGTGTGAGAGGTGAAGAGATGAGTTTTGGAGTCTTGGTAATGTGACTATTAGTTGTAATAATGAGTGGAAATGAGTCTCAATGAGATAAGCATAGAAAAAAATAAAATTTTATTTTAAAGCATTTAAAATCGGTGCATTATTTGAGTTAAGATTGCTGATTTGGGAGTAAAAGTAGAAATCAATAAAGCAGTCAATAAGCATTTATCTGGAGTCCATTGTACAGACGTAAGCCCAAAGCACAAGAGGAATAAAGTTTTAAAATATAGATTTGAAAGAATGCACTTTTCTTCCTACATTCCCCTACATCCTTTTCTTCCTATTCTCCAAGTAAAATAGTTGGGCTGACTCATAACAATAATTCATATTTCTTACCTTCTAATTCACTGTTGTTTCTCCGTTTTTGCCTGCCACTTCATTTATTATTCATTCAATAGTGGTTTAAGAAGAAAGGAAAACAAACAATATTCCTCCTGTTACTGAGTTTAAAATCCTGTGATTTAAATGATAGTCACTAGATTATAGTAAAACCCAGTGTTGTAACTATCTTGATCATGAAAAGGCATCTTCGTTAAGTATTCAGAACCATGTCAACAGAATCTTTATCCAGCAGTTATATATTATTTCCTTTAATCTGCTCTTGTGGTCACTTAGCCACTCAACAAATATTGACTGAGCACTTACTATGTGCCTAAACTGCTTAGATACTAGAGATACAGCAATGAGCAGAGCAAAGCCTCATCCTTGAAGACTATCTTCTGGCGGAGAAGGCAGACGCAAGTTTTGTCAGGGACGGCTGGAGACAAGATTGAGAAGTGAACACTCTTGCCATCCCTCCAAGTTTATTTCCTCCCTTGTTTTTAATTAATATACCTTCTAACCATATTCTGCTCTATGGTGTTCTCATTCCCATTTCCAATTAACCATTAAAAGAGCAGCTGATAACAATTCTAACTCTTCCTAATATATATTTGATTTTTGGTAAAGCCTCTTAAGAAATGAAAAATACAATAAGTAGACATTTCAGGCACTGTTCTCTGGTCCTAGGGATACTTTATTTTAACAAATTTGGTTTGTAAGAGTTGCTTCCCCAAAGCCCTGCCATTCACAAATGTTGGGAGCAGGCTGGCAAGTTATTTCTATGAGAATAACCTACTGCATGATAGAGTTTGGGTGCTTTGGTCAACAGCTTGAGAAGTTTGGCAGGATACCAAGGAATCTTTAAAGTATGGGTGACTGTACATTTATTTTACTTCGTTCTCAATTTTTTTGTATTTTAACCAATTATGAGGAAAACCACTTAGTCTTAGACATTCTATGTCCTAAACCATCTGCAAGTATAGCATCCGCTTTTGACTATTTATTTCACTTTCATTTGTCATTTTTAGGGTTTTACGTCAGTCCTAACACTTCAACACAGAGAAAGAACACTGGACAGTTCCTACATCTGTTCTGAAAAGGTTTACTTATCACTAGAAAAGCCATTAGAGTCCTAGTACGCATCACAATATATACCTACAACAGGACAAGGTCACTCGCTCTCATTATCCTCATGTTGCTTGGGTTGACATCTCAGCCGTATCACTTACTCGCAAGTGATGACTTAGGCCAGTGACTTTCCTCAACTTCCTCATGTGCCATATGAGGAAATTCCTAGTATTCACCTATAAGTACTGAATGAACCAGTCAAGGCTGTGAAAAGTGCCTTATGGAGTAAGTGCTATGTAAATGTCAACTGATTCACCAGGACATGTGAGCCACGAGGGTGAAGGCTTTTATTTGTATTTATTTCGGGGATAGATCTCTAATACCTATTGGAGTAGTACCTGGCACCGTGTAGAATGTTAATGAATATCTGTGGAATAAATGAATGGCAAAACAAATATACTGCCATTAGACATTTGGGCATATTTAGCTAACGTATGGAGTTGTAAAAGGAATTATGGTTCTGTCTCTCAGATCAAAATGAGGGCTGTGAGGTGCCTGCTTCAGGGTGACTGACAGTTGAGGGTTCCCAAGACAGAGAGGAAACAGAGCAGGAAAAAAAAAAGGTGGGAAAGCTGAAGGGAAGCATTGAATTTCTTTCCTCCCCAATTCTCTCACAATAACAATCAAATAAATGCATAAATGCCTTGGGACACTGGGAAGTAAGGAGACTGGGAAAACAGAAAATACCTCTCCATGGGGTGAGCCTATGCCGGTTCTTGACAATGACCTAAGCCAGAGCAGAGTCAGTACATGCAGTGAGAAGGTGAGCGGAAAGGACTCCAGGTTCCTGCAAAGCAGGAAGTGTGTGTGTCAAAAAAGGACTTGATGGCAGGAGTGGCCCGAGGAAATTGAGGTGATAGACATCATCCTTTGGGAGCCATTCCTCCTTCCCTTCAAATGCCAGCGTGCTCCACCCACCAGTGCCCATGGTCCCTGCACCTGGCAGGGATTTTCTTCTTTGGTGAACCCAAGACCTCCCTGTCTTTTGCCACTACATTCAATGAAAGTCCACCTGCCCTGTATCTTACTGTACTGGGATTTTCCTCAGTTTTAAGGGCCATTCAGAGACCACTCAGGATACAATAGACAATAGTGATAACAAGTTGTTGTTGATGACAAAGGAATCAATTTCTGCTCAGTTGGCTCCTATTAGTGATGAAACCCTGGAGGGTGAGGGTTGAACATGGAGGAGACCCTCCATTTTAAGGGAGTTCTTCCTGGGTTCTCAAAACACCCTGTATAGGCAATAATTCAGTCTGCAGTTAGGATATGATCAAACTAGGAGAAAAAGAGGAAAATGAAACTGAGCAGTCAGAATACAACCTAGAAAACAGTTCAGATGGGGCCTGCTAGAAGTAGAAAGTACAACACACATGTTTAAAGTGGACCTGTAGGAAATATGATGCACCCTCTGAGACTATTTATCCTCCTATGGGGGAAAAAAAAGCCAAGTAAACCACTACATCAGTTTTGTGAACAAAATTTATATGGAATATGGTGATTATGAGTTAGCTCTCTTGGTTGCATTTGTATTCATGAGAGAAAATACAGCTAAATTGCTTGCTGCAAAAACTAATCCTAAGAGCAAATATTGTTGCTGAGATGCTCATATTACTTCATTCCCACAGTCCAGAATGGATGAGGTACATTTGCCTGGAAACAAGAACATTGCCTAGAGCAGGATTCTAGCTCAAAGACAATGAGGCCCAGTAGATAAGGGAATCACCATAGCCATAGACTAGAAAGGTCAGACTCACTAGAGGCCGTTTCTAATCTTCCCAAGAACCCTGTGAAGTATTGTCATCCCTATTTTTCAGAGGAAGAAACAGTGGCTCAAAAAGTTATCATACTACCAATTGAACACACAGTCTACTACCTCAGTGAGCAGTCATATGGCTACACGATGAGGTACTTCATAACATCCCTCCTACCTAATTCAGATGGTGTGAAGATAAAGTGAGACAACACAGGTAAAAATACTTGGAAAATGAAACTGCCCTATACCCATGAGAAGAATTATGATGTACAAACTTTTGTTGGATGAGAACAGACATTAAAATCTTGGCCATGTGCAAAATTGTTCTTAATTTAGGAAGTTGTTCAACCCTGTTTTTAGCCCCAAGTTGCTATGCTTCTATGTATGAAGAGGAAAATGAAATATAGTCATGCAAGAGGCTATTTCTTTAATTTTCTGGATTGTCACATTCATTCAGCATAAAATTTCCTACAGAAAGTCAATTTTAGAAAGTTCCAAACTTAATTAGATCTTGCAGTTTTGTGGTCTTCATTATAATTATCAAATACAGAAGAGCTAATAAAGGATCAACCTCTGGGCTGCAGAATAACCTTGATCTATTCATACCATAGTGATGTCCTGAATTAACGGTCATGAGCTGATGAACTCCAGGGCACCAGCCAACCAACCACAGTCAGCAAATCCCGATACACTGTGAGCCTTGATCAGACCAAGACGAATATCTGATATGTAAAGTAATCCGATAAAATTTATCAATAACACATGGCTCTTTCAGGTGAGACACACACTGGTGTAGCAAGTCTAATTGAGAGCATTTGTATGATAAACTGAAGGCCTAGCTCCTGCTATCATGCAATTATTCATTTGAGTCTATTGTTACTAGAACAATGAGCAGTGAGCATCTTCCTTATTAGTGATCCTTCTTCCTGAAACTTGCAATTTAACCAAATAATACATATCACCTCTTTTACTATTTCAAGGGATGTTTCAGTACCCAGACGTTTGCCTTAATATAGATTTTTGTCGAAGGGGACAGACGTGAATTCCAGATTGTTTTGTTTTATTTTGTCCATTTTTTTTGAAGATTGCAGCACATAATTTTCAGAAGTGTTTCTATAACTTTTGGGGCTAACAGTACCTTTTAAATAAATTCTACCACAACAGAGGCATGATTCTAGCAGTACTAAAAACCTCATTAACTTTTTCGAGTCCTTAACACCTAATTTATTATCACCTCTGAAATTATCTCCCAGGCTCTTAATATTTAAGAGCTAAAGGGGTAACTCAAATATCACACAGGGAAAAATTCTAATTTAACTAAAGATATTAATATACATTGGTGGAAACTTAGATTCTGATGTTTTGGGAAACTTTGAAGGTAGAGGCTGAAAAAAAAAAACCTTACAAACCTTTAAAAGCTACCTTTTTCCCTTTCAAGTATATACTTTACATTTGGGAAGAGTATTTAAGTCCCTTGACTACGCCATTGAGTGATGCATGTACTGAATATTTTTTAACTGTAAAACAAGTAAACTGAAGTATCTCTAATGTAGGTGTACAAAAAGGGTCAATCCAGGAGAAACTCCTTAATATAATATCCAATTGAGGGATGAGTAGGTGGAAGGGGTTAGAAATTCTTGCAGGAAAAGATCATGGCCCTTTCTCTGTCTTTATATAAATAAAGTTCTGTGTCTAAACTTATTTGATTCTATGCAACAAGTATGGTTTGTTTGTGTTAATTGCATTTGTCTATCTGTCTGTTTATTGAAAGCATCCCTTTTTGCTTTATAGAATCATTGGAAATTTGCTTGCACGTGTTAAAGCGAGGAGGAAATACTCAAAGGTCTTTGTGAGAAACTTTTTTAGATGCTGAACACAAGCAGTATTGCTTTGGAGTCCAAGTAACAAAGTGTGCCGCCATTCCAGGTGGAAGGCTGTTCTCCTATCTCCACACAAAATTCACCAATATAGACCATCTTGAGAAGTGGAAGTTTTGAAAAAGGAATAAAGCTTCCTTGTCATGGACTCTGGAGCTCTCATGAATGCTATATGAGGAATGGCAAAAATAAAGCTAGCTTTGAGAGAAGATGGCTTTGGCCAAGGCTGAATTCAGTAGGAGTGGCAGAATATGGCCCATCCCTAGGGTGACAATCACGCATACTGGCTTGTGAGCAAACTTGAAGGACCATTACAGGAACTCATCTGAACAAATAAGGAAATTTTTGTTGATAGGAGGTGGTGAGATCTGGCAATACATCTACTTGGGTCTTGAAATGATTGTGAATGGGTGCTACAAGTTATTGTAATCTTAATGTGTAATCATAGACTGGTGTTATCAATGATTCCACACCAGGTGTGCTAACCAGTCTATGCATGTTCCTTGAGTAAATTCTAAAAGAAAGTTAATATATTAGGCCAAAACTTTTTTTTTTTTTTTAATCTAGCATCAGTTTCTCCCAAAATATGACTTTCAAGAGATAGTTTAAATGCTTCTTGGAGAATGTGTTTTCCATTCATTTAAAGGTATTTCACACTTCTTATGAATAGGCCAAGAAAACAATTGGTTTGTTGCATTAAGCCAAACCGATCTGCTTGAAATTTCTTGAACTGAACTTATATTTTGAACTCTTCCTAGAAAGAATGTTCTTGTTTCTCTGCATATCCAAGCCTATTCTGTTTAAGACCTCATTTTTAAATTCTACCTCTTCAGTAAAAACCCCCAGGACCAACTGAGGGTAAATTTCTTCTCTCTCCCTTTAACTATTCATTTATATATTTGGTATTGTATGTATTTACTGAGGATGACAATATGCCAGTCATCCATGAGGCACTCACTTATACTTTTGGATTATCAGTTATCTTGCTGTGTGTCTGATTTTGTCTCTTTCAACTAGATTTTAACGATCAGGAAAGGGACAGTGTTTTACATGTCTTTGCTCACTACCTTACTGCCTAATTTCTTGGACATAAGAGGCATTCAACAATGTACGATGGATTTAACTCAAATTTCAGTCTTTAAATAAAAGAAAATGGCAACTGTATTATCTTCCTTTAATTAGGGCTGGAAGACAATACTTACCATTGATTAAGTGCCTCTTGTGTGTTTAGATCTTTTCATAAATGATCTATAATCCTTATGGCAGTCTACTAAGATAAAATTTCCACGTGTCTGTGAGAAAAGAGATACTAAGAGAAAAGACTCTGATTTTACCTGCTAGTAAGTTATAGAACTGGCTCTCAAATATAGACCTGGATGATTCTTAAAAACCAAGAGGATTCTCAACTAGGGAGAAATTCTGCCTCCGCAATTGTCACCATGACAGTTTCCTTTATAGATGAGCCAAGGGAAATACATCTTAATATCATTCAGAAAATGTCATATTTGCCCTGCTCTTTCTGTTCCTTTGCCTTTTTATGTTTCCTTAGCTAAAATTCCAACGAGATGTATCCTTTTCAGAAAATTGAAAGACACTAAACAACAAATATAACTCCCATGCTATAAAATAAAAACTGCTGAATAAAAGAAAAAAAAATGAAATAAAAAAAGAAAGAAACCATTCTTTAATAAGTGAACACATGCTAAATAATAAAGCGTTTTCTCTACTGCTTTGGTATAAATTTATTTAAGACTACCTATACATATCAAAATATTGTATTAAATTATAATGATTGGATTTGTTATATTTGTTTTAGAACTGCAAAAACATCAGAAAAGTGTTTTATATAATCAAGACATACATTGAAAAGAAGTGAGACGCTAAATTGATTTTCAAACTAGGTACTGCTCTTCATATATAATAACAGCAATAAAAGGGAGATTAAAAATAGTAAGAATTTTACCAAGCAAAATAACTTTTCATTACTTAATGATATTTGTAGTACAGCATCTGTAATCACACATCAATATTTTTAATGTATTTCTTTACAAATGGAGACTTTGCAAATGATTTTTCTAGTTGTTGCCAATACCTGCAGAATTTGGCCATAAGACTTGAAGTCTAAACAGATTTAAGAGAGATGGGCTATGTCAAGAATAAGTTTGATGAGGGGGAAGGAAAATAATCTGCAGTTCCAATCACAGCATCTAAGGAGTAACAGAGAACTTGGTTCTATTTGAATAGGTTTGGCTACTCAAGGACTCTGACTCAGTGGGTAAAACTAGGAAATAAGTGCCTCAAGATCAGGGATCCTAAATGGGAGAAGAAGGTGGTACTTTAGAATTACCTGGGGATACTGGGCCATTTTGCCCAGCTATTCTTACTTATCCAGATATAGCTACCTCCCTGCCAGTAGCTATTCATCAGTAGCTATTTATTGCCATAGTAATTCACTGTATATTAGAGATGAAAATATAAAGCTTTTTATTATTAATTTAGTCATTGGGGAAATGTGTAGCCAGATGGGCAACATGGGTAGTAGCATGTAGGTTGCAGAAAAGGATTCTGATTTGAAGCAGGTCTATATCCTTAGTCCATCCCCTAACGAGGAGAAATTGGCAAAGATTAACAGGACACCAGGCCCAGAACCAAAGGGCTCAGGCAGAATCAATTCCCTACAGTTTGCTTCTCAGGAAACAAAATGTTCTAGAAGAAAGGCTGGGGATTGGGACTTTCACCGGAGGCTCAGGAAAACATTTAATTCCCAATTCCCCAGATGTTGGAAAGAAGATATAACTGATTCTGTAAACTGGGGATACTGAGAAGGGCTGGGAGAGGCAGAAATTTAGGAATAAACAATATAAAGACTTGATTATGAATCATTATTGTGACAACACAAAATTTACTGGGCAGTAAAATACTATTGTAAAAATATGTAATAGGCAAGAAAATAATGCCTGTTGTCATTGCTTCTATGTAAAACTTTCCTGGAGATACCAGGTCCTGCAAAAAGATAAGGGAAAACGGAAATAATCATCAGGATTCAAAAAAGAAAATAAAAATTATTCTTTATAGACAATATGATTGTCTATATAAGAAATCAGAGAGAATCAGTATGTAAATGATCAGCACTAACAAGACAATTCAATGATACTAGATACAAGATAAATACACACAGAACAACTGTGTTCGTTCCTGAATGCCAGCAACAGCCAAATAGGAAAATAACAATAAGAAGTATCCTATTCAAAAGAAAGAAAAGTAACCAGTAAGTATGTAGGGAAAAAAATGTAACCCCCCCAAAAAAATGTGAGAAATATGTAAGGAAAAAATTAGAAACTTATATAGAAGGTCAGGAAGATAGATCTAAATAAAAGGAACTATTTACTTTACTATCATAAATATGCTAATTCTTCCCAAATTAATCTCAAAATTCAACTAGGAATTCCAAAATGGGATTTCATAGTTCCTGAAGGGCACAGAGAAGCCAAGAAAAGTTTGAAGAAGAAGAATAAGATTAGGAACGTTTGAGGACTCATTCTACTATATGTAAAGATTTACCATGAAGCTACAATCATTTGATAAGGTGATTTTGGCACAGATGTAGACAAACAGGCCAACTACACAGAATGAACTGCACCAAAACAAACTTTACCGGGTTGAATACAGCACCCCACCTACAAATTCCTGTCCATGCAGACAGAACCTCAGAATGTAAACTTATTTGGAAATAGTTAGCCGATGTAAATAGTGAAGATGAGGTCATACTGGACTAGGGTGGGCCCTAATCCAATGGCTGATGTCCTATCAGAAGGTCACGTGAGGACCAGAGACATGAGGGGAAAATGCCATGTGAGGATGGAGACAGAGATTGGAGTGATGCATCTACAAGCCAAGGAACACCAAGATTGTTAGCAACCAGCAAAAGCTAGGAACGGGCAAGGAACTATTCTTCTCTAGAACCTTCCAAAGGAAGGGAAAGGATGGCCTTTCCAATACCCCGACTTAGGACTTCTTGTCTTCAGAGCTGAGACAATATATTTCTGTCATTTTAAGCAATGCAGTTTGTGACAATTTGTTTTGGCAGCCCAGGAAACTAATACACAACCAAACACGTATACTGGAGATTTATACAAAGCTGCCACATTGTACGCTCCAGGGGACACCATTTACATTATATCGTATGTGCTCCAGGATTGGGCCATTCACACAGAATACAAAGTAAATGGTGCCTCCTGGACTTGTGCAGAGCAGCAAACCTCTTTATGTAAGAGAGAGAAAGCCATACAAATTAATGTGGAGAATGTTCACTTTTCAATGAAGTGTGCTGGAACTGCTGATTAGTCATGTGGAAAAAAGATTAGATCAAGTTAGAACTTGATCTCACTCTACAAAAAAATAATTCTAGATGGATTAGTAAAGAAAAAAAAAATTCTAAAAGAAAGTATTAAAAGAGCTTTATAACATTTGCCTTGAGAATTATTTCTTAAGCAAAACAAAAACAAAAAAACAAAAACCTAAAACACTGTTTTGATAAGTTTGATTATATTAAAAGTGAAAAATTTGTGTATGAAAAACATCATAAATAAAGTGAAAATACAAGCAACAGAACAGAAGACATTTGCGTTATGTATTCCCTATATTGGTATCTAGAATATTTAAAGAATATTGGTATCTAGAATATTTAAAGAACTATAAATCAATAAGAAAAATATAAATAATCCAAAAGAAAAAAAAATTAGCAAAATATATGAACAGGTAAGTCACATAGGAGGAAAGACACCATATTTATGAAAAGATGTTAAACCTCATTTATGTTTAAAGAAATACATTTAAATATATGAAATTCTATATCATATCATGGAGATTAGGAACAAGAAGTCTGATAATACTGATAATTTGCTACGATATGGGCACATGTGAATTCTCATACACTGCTAGTATATTCTTTTAACATCGATATAACATTTTGCAAGACTATTTGGCAATATCTAGTAAAGTTAAAGATGTGTATTCTTGTGATCCAGCAAATCCACTTTAAGATGTCTGTCTTAGAGGAACTTAAATAGGGGCATAAGAAATCATGGAAACTGTGTACTATCGGTAATAGGAAAATACTGTAAACAATCTAAATAGCCCTCAATAGCAGACTGGATAAATTGCTTCATATATATATATATATACACACACACACACACACACACACACATATATACATACATATATACATATATATGTATATATGTATGTATGTATATATGTGTGTGTGTATATTACACTTACATAATTATGTATAGATTAACTAGAACTACATTTACATAATAAAAATCTCTAAATAATAATATTGATTTTTTTAAGGGATGCTATAAAGGATACATGCTATATAGCATTAACATGTATTTTAAATCTCACAAAATTCTACTAAATATTGCAAAAATGTATGTTGTTTTTGGATAAATACATATGTTTTGATGATATAAAAATGGACTAGAAGGATACATACTAACTTCAGGATAATCATTTATTAGGAAAGTGAGCAAGCAATGAGATAAGGTGCCTTTAATCAAATATATAATATTGTGACTATATTTTTAAAATCTAAAGGAAATATGGCAAAATGTTAACATTTATAAACTCTGGTTTGGGGCAGTACATGGATATCTGATAGATAATTTTCTAGTCTTTTAGTATGCTTGAAATATTTGGTAAACAAAATAGAGACAAAGGAGGAAGGGAAAGGGGGGAGGGGAGAGGAGGGAAGAAGGGAAGGGAGGCAGATAGATGTGGTCTTTGGAGAAAGACAGCCTTGCACGCTGTCATGCAAGGTGTCATGCAGGGTCTCAGCTCTCGCTCCCCACATAGGCACGCAGGATATGGTAAGGCCAAAAAGGAACACCCACAGAGCCATAGAAAGGGGAGTCATACCACTATATTCTCGCTGGCGGCTGGGTTGGAGACACAGGAAGCAGGAGCCACACGATCTGCAAACTGCCGTCCACTTCTCTCTGCCAACCAACCTCACTTGCTAGCTGCAATCCGCTGTGCTAACTCCAATGCGCTCTTGCCAGCTCAGCCACCATCTTCTTTCTAGCCCCCATTTTCTGCTAACGTAGCCACGGCAATTATATTAGTGGCCAATGGCTCACTGGTTACAGCTGACGGCCAACTAGCCACAGCTGATAGCCATCCAATCACAGCTGATGGCCATTTACTACCCAAGGGCGCACCTTTCCACATGAGGGTGAGAGCCTGGAAACTGCACTCCTGGCTCTGTCCCCACACATGCCAATCATGGCAGGCAGTGTTGTTTAGTAGGAGCTTGACTGTGGGCTCAAGTAGACTTAATTCTAGCTTCTTTCAACTTGGACAAGTTAACTATTCTAGGACTGTGTTTACCCACCTATAAAATGGATAGATTAAAATTCAACTGAAAGTATTCTGTGAAGACTAAATGGAGGGTATATAAAATGCCCGTGCAGTGCCCACTAGGCACACATTGAGTGCTGTGTGAACCGTACAGCCCTCTCTCTCTTCCTTTAAGCAGTGGGAAACGATCAAGTCTGTGCAGAAAGCACACCACCTTAACTCACTGGATGGAATTGAATTCCTCCCTCTGATGTCCCCCTCCCCCCCTTTTTTTTTTTTTTAATCTCAGTAAAAGTAATTTTGAAAAGAGATTAAATGCCTTTGGCATGAACAAAGATGCAGACTATAGAGAAAATTGTAGGGCTTCAGTTTCCACCAAAGTATCGATCAAAAAGATAGGTAAGGAAGTTCCATGGCTCTGCCTTTCATCTCAAATCACTTATTTAAGGAGATCATGGCACAGGCGCTTTACCCTTGGTTGTTAATGACCTCACTTTGAAGCACTGAATGGAACACGCGGTAGGTCGATTGTAGACTCGATGACAAGAATTAAAGTGCAAAGCTCCCTAATGAGATCTGCGCTTATTCCTTATGGTTCAAGGAACACTGTGGCTAATAGTTTCCAACCTGCAAGGTCAATCCCCTTGCAGAAGCAGAGTTAACTTAGGCATTCCCTGGGCTGAATAAACAACGTTGTAGTAGAAATCTTGACCCTCCTTTTATCATACCGGGAAATTCTTGGAATACAGCCACGGTCTGATATTTATCGTTCCATAAGCGTTGAATACTCTAAAGTCCCTAATTCTGGAAAATGGCCAGTGGTCAGCTGTTAATGTATGAGTGATAGGAAAAAAAAGTCACTCTTTAGAAGGAGAGAGAAGACAAAAGGAAAAACTTATGAAGCTAAAAAGAGGCCAGTGTGATGTCATCCTATAGCGTAAATGAATAGGTATGTTTAATACATACATAGCAAAGCCCTATATGTGTATTTCCACACATAGAAGCTATTATAAAATGATAAAATTCATGCTTAAAAATTTAAAGATTAAAAACATTTATCTTTTGTCTTATAAAAAGAAAAATTGTGGCATATAGCATTTCTCAAAATAGTGAAAGAAAATAGGCTAAATTCACATAGGCTTCTGTCCCAACATAAATTCACTTTCTTGGGCTCTTTGGGCTAAAAGGAACTGAGAGAGATTCTTTCATCTATTCTCTCTCCTCTTCATGAAAATGGATCTTCAGGGCAACCCAGACCATTGTTTACATTATTATTTAAAAAAATAGGAAAAAAATATGTTTTAAACTCCGTATCTACAAAAAAATCCTCCATCTGAAATCCATTTCCTCCTTTTCTAAAACATTTTTAAATTAAGCATAGAGAATTATGTGTAATATCTAATAACAGAATCAAAGGTAGTGGTTTCATACATTTTCCAAACATCTTGTCTCCAAGGTAACCCATTTCTTCCTGACAGGCTGGAGGGCCTGGAGAAGTGAAAAGATGGAAACATGATGAAGTCGCACCCAGGGATGAGTGGGCCACTGGTTGATGGATTGATTCCGACAAGAATAAAGCAATTCATAGAAATCAATGTCACCGACCCACAGGTGTGTCTCAGAATTAGTGCTGCACTAGAGACAAGTAGCAAATACTGCCCTGCTTCTCCCAGTAACACTAGCGTCCAATAATCAGATTAGAAACTACCTATTAAACCTGAACTCTGTAATAAAAAGTCACCCATAGATCTTCAACAGGTTAGCCGGGTCTACAAAATCCAGGCAGGTGACAGAGAAATCAGAGGCACCTAATTGAAGATAACTGATATCTTGCTTGGAGTTTCTGTCATTATTCAAGCAAGTGATGGAATCTCTTTCCAGGAGTATTAGAAAATATCCAACCTGCCTGCACAAGGACATTTTTACCTGGGAGGGGGCCCAAATTTGAACAGAGTTGACTGGTGTTCCAGGCTCATTCAAGGAGGAAACCACACCAAACCTGGCCCAATCTCAAGCATTCTGCACTTGCCATGGATTAAAAGACACCAGGCAGGGCATCTGACTGCCAGGGGGTTGTATTAAAATGAAACTCAGTCCTTGACCCAATGGAACCCAGAAATTAATGAATTTACACACATGTTGGTCCTTTCTTGCTCCAAGTCAGCTTCCACTCCTTACTAACTTAACACCTTACTCCTACTTTTACTACCACCAGGAACACAGACACGGAGCTCCCGATCTGAGAACTGAAGAGAACTCTGAAGAGAACTGGCCTGCAGAGGCAGACACTCAAGAACACCAGCTCACGTTTACTAAGCAGTCACTACAGGCTGGCACTAGGCCACAGGGCAAAACTTAGGTATCAAAAAATCCTAGTGAGAGAGTGTTCTCAGTATTTCCATTTTAAGGAAAAGGAAATTGAGGCTTAGAGAACTAACTTATTCAAGGATATGCAGTGAATAAGGGGTAGAGCTAAGAATCCAACCTTTGACTATTTCCTCACAATTCATGCTCTTTATACCATATTTGACTGCCTAAATTCAACAAGACTTTGCCGTTAGCTAGATGTAGAAACTTGCACCACTTGAAGTATCTCTGAATTTCAGCTTTCTCATGCATAAAGTAATCTTTCTTTTCAAAAGATTTTACTAAATCCAGGAGAGGCACTCAGGGCTACTTACTGAGATACATAAGTGAACAAAAGAGGGAAAAGGAATGGTAGAAAGACTTAAGGAAGAAAGATGAGAGATAAAAATGGTAAAGGTTCTTTTGCTGTGTTAATGAGGTGACTTTTGGAATGCTTCTAGATTACGTATGGATCAGGGCTGGTCACCAGAAGAACCAATAAGGTGATTAGAGGGTTAGAACTTTCAGTCCCACCCTACTGACACCCACGGAGGGGAGAGTTCCTGGAGATTGAATCAATTGCCAATGGCCAATGATTTAATCAATCATAGGTACATAATGAAGCCTCTATAAAAACTCAAAAGGACAGTATTTGGAAAGCTTCCAGGTTGGTGAAGCACGTGGGGATGCAGAGGAAGTGGCACCTGGAGAGGGCATGGAAACTCTGAGCCCTTCCCCCGTGCCTTGCCCTATGTATCTCTTCCATCTGGAAGTTGGGTTATATTCTTTATCCAGTAAGTAACATGTTTCTCTGAGTTCTGTGAGCCACTCTGGCAAATTAATTGGACCGTGGCAGGAGTCCTTGGAGCTTCCAATCTATAGCCAGTAGGTCAGAAGTACAGGTGCAGGACAATCTAGTGGGACTGAGCCCTTAACCTGTGGGATCGATGTTTATCTCCAGGTAGATAGTGTTGGAATTGAGTTGAATTGTAGGACATTGTTGATGTGGGAGATGTCCAAACCTGTAGAGAATTTTTATGAGTTTATTTGAAACAAACTGATGACATATACCAGGAGGCAAGATCTCAAATGCTCTGAAGAATAACAATTTTCCAGCTTCTTTTATGCATTTGAAATTAAGGAATGAACATAAATAAGGAAGATTACTTGGAGGTGGGAGAAAGCAAGGCAAGTTATTGGATTACAAGAGAGTTAACAATATTATGTATTCTCTTAAGGGTAGTTATTTCAAAGGTGTGTTAACCTAGATGCACAGAAACAATGGACAGGGCTTGCCTGAGGCAAAGATAACCTTCTATTAAAAACTTACAGGCCTGGGGCGTGACTACCCACCATGACCTGCCTTGTTAGGAATTTTTAACCAGATCACCCTGTGAGGTTACTTTCCATAGACCCCTTTTTTTCATGCACAACATCCAGCTGGTGCTAGCAGCATTGCTGGTTGGTCGAGAAGGGAACCCCACCAATCCCCCCACCACCCCCCACACATGCACACACATTGGAATTAGGTCCAAGGAACCCAAAAGACCATTTTTAGCAGTGGATCCAGACCCCATGTTCAAAGTCCTCAAAAACAGGAATAAGTCAGTGTGGCTGGTACAGAATCTTAAGTAAGAAAGTGAGGGGCATGAGGCTGTAGGGTTCAGGATGCTATTCTGGGGAGTTTGGATTCAAGTCTACCCTATCCAGTTAATTCAAAAGATATTTATCTGTTGCCTAAATTTCTTCTTGCAAACAAGGAAGACCAGATTCCTATGAACAATAGTGCAAAGTCTTGGACGTGGAAACCTAGAGATGTAGAAATTGATGATGATGATTGTGAGAATGCTTCAGGAAAACTACTTTTAAACCAGTTTCAGTTATTACTCTTGCTGCTTTGGTGGGGGGTGGAGGGGTTGTTTTTTGTTGTCGTTGTTGTTGTTGTTCCTGCTCCTCTCTTTCATTGGAGGAAATTCACAGACTGAGGTGGCTGGGGATGTGAGGGCACATTATTCCAAGGAAGAGCCTTGAAGATCATGTGGAGCTCTAATACCAAGACCTTAAAACCTTCATTAATTCATTCAACACACTTTGAATCAATGTGTGGCAATCACCAACACCACTTTGCCTGTGTTCCTTGCTAACGGTACTCGGATATTTTTGTGACATCATCTCCTCTGCCCCAATAGTGTCTTCAATTCCACAATTTCACAGCCTCCTTTCCAGGTGAAAAAAACCATATGACCCAGTTTTGGAGAACAAGATGTAAGTACGAGAAGCTTTCTGGGGAAAAGTGGGCTTACTTAATGTAAGAGCATCTTGCAGACCTCTAATTACAAGGGGCACAGCTAACTGAGGCCTACCTGTTGCACTCTAAAATCCATCTCAGTTTCCTAGGAGTCTGTGCTCTCCCCAGGTGCCTCCAGTCAGTGACAGGGTACAGCAGGGGCACTGAGACAGAGACTCGGGGTTTTTCTGATGGGTGACTGAACAAGGGCTCCCCGACAGTCTAGCCAAACTGGATCACGGTCTAAGACACATCTATTCAGCTTTACATCTTGCTCTCTTTCACTTGGAGTCAGATTTGTATTGTGGTCTGACAACTCTTCTAGCCACTTGGGGCTCCTTCCCACTTTTTCTTACAGGCATTTCATATTGAATACTGTCTTGGCATCTGCTTCTCAGAGGACCTGGACGGACACAGAAAATATGTAATGTATATAATGTTATAAGGAAATTTCCAGGACACGTTGTCAGGTAAAGAAAAAGTAAGGTTCAAACCAGTTTGTAAAATATTCTACCTGTTGTGTTAAAAGGGAGGGGGGAAAAAAGAACATGAATGCATAGTTGCTTTTATATGCAAATATAGTGGTTATTTATGAGGGTGGATTAAAGCAGAACCTGCAAGACATGGAAGATGGAGAGGAGGGGGGGATTTTTTTCAATCCTATACCTTGGATATATTTATTGTTTTTAACGTATACATTTTTCAAAAGATTCAATGTCTTTGGAAACTAATACAGATTTGCTGGGTTCCGGTTGCTCTGGAATGTGTGACACATATTCTTAATAAGGCAATTTAAGAGTTAGAAAGCTTTTTTGTAAGTTATAAGAAGACGTCAATTACTCAACTCAGTTGCATGCTAGAGCCCCACAGTGGCAACACTCTTTATGAAGCTGAGAAAACTATTTCACACCCTTCTAACAGGATTCTGCCACCACTCACAGCACACACAGCCACACCAACAGAGCCCTCTGTTCAGAATCTGAAGCTCACATCTTCTGAATTGATTCCTACCTAAGTTTAAATATATGGCCAAAGGACGTCCCATTTGAATCCACAAATTCAAAAGATGGCAGATTTAGATAGTCCCAGGATGACCTGGATTCATTTCCACTCAAGGAGACGTTTGTTTAACAAGAAGCAATGTTGTTTTCCCTGCTGGGTACATCCCCAGAAGCTGTAAATGGGGTTTCTCCTCGAACTCAAACCAGTTTGCAGAATTATGAGACGTGTAACAATGGAAGCCAAATTATGAAAAGCCATGCTTTATTAGTATGTTAGATAAAAGTTTTATGAAGACTTGGTAATTGAAATATATTTTCGCAGTAGACAGCTTTTGGGGTAAAATGTTTACAATTTTTGCCATTTCACATTAAAATTGATAAACATTTGATTACGATGGAAGTGGAATAGCTTATGTTAAGCTTAAATCTTTCAAAATTTCAGAAATTCATCTAATATATTTTGGAGAAGAGATTGTAGATGGTTTTAAGAGTAATGGTGTAGGAAATTCAGACTATAAAATTGTGCTTTTTTTTCAAGCCTCCAAAAATTATGTTATGTCCTCAAACATGAATCTTGCGTATTCCAGAGTAACTGTGTTCTGAAAAGAAAATGGTCTCATCTGGAGCCCATTTCCCTATTAACTTTGATGAGAACTTCAGCGACTTTCTTGGGGATAGCATTGAGAATAATGGCTCCTCTTTACTGAGCTCCTACTATGTTCTAGGCTCGGTATTAGGGACTTCACATATCTTATCTCCAAATTCCATAACTACTCTACGAGCTAGTTATTACTCCCCCCCCCCCTTTTTTTTTTTACAAATGAAGTTCTGAAATCGGTAACCCAGACGGGGGAGAACGAGGATTCAAACCCAGGGCAGTCTGGCTGCCAAGCCCAACCTCCTTCCCTGTTTGAATTGCCTTCAGACACAGACAAGGGGGAGGACCCCTCACAGTAACTGCCACCAAGCACATGTCCGGCTATAGTTAGTGTCCTCAGTACTTGTGCTTTATTCTGCAGGCTCAGAATTCACCCGTCTGTCCTGAAGTTGTCCTAGTCATTGGATTTTTGTTCACCTTCATTGCATTTGTGGTGGATCCCGGCAAGCCAAGCAGGAGAATGTGTTCTTCCATGTTGTTCAGGTCAGATCATGTTTTCCAGCCAGATTAGAACCAATACTGGTGAGTCTCCTCTTTGATGGGAGGTCCCCACATTGTAGGGAAGACAGCTTGCCTGGCTCAGGTTCTAACAGCCAGAGTCAGAAATTAATTATCCAGGGATGCTTTCTCCACCAACACCAGGAAAAAAAAAACACAAACACACACACACACACACACACAAAAACCCACGTGTGTGTGTGTGTGTGTGTGTGTGTGTGTGTGTCCCATGGAAATGGCACTTCAGAGCACTGAAGGGCAATTGCCAAGGCCCAGTTCTGGGTAACATCCACCAGGACTTCCAAGGAAAACTGAATTCGTGTGATGAACTCAGTTCAAAACATAGGAATAAAATACATTGGAATTCTTTGGTTGGGTGCCAGTATATGTTATTTTATTAAAAATTTTATTTTACTACGTAACGCATTGCTGCATGACAATAAAAAAGAAAACACAATACAGAAGATGTGTACAATATGAAACGAAAAGTAAAAACATTGTTAACCCTTTTTCTGCATATCTTTGTAATCATATGTAAAGGTATATCCTTCATACCATACTCATTATTCTGCGTCTTTTCACTAAATCTGTCTCTGAGATTTTTCTATATGAGTATATAAAGAGTGCAAAGTTCCAGGTTGTCAGTTGTAAACAACAGAAATCAGCCTGACTGAAGCAGAATGACATTTATAAAAGACAAATGGGTGCTTTCAGAATTAAGATGGCCTGAGAGCCAGGCCTGGAGACCTCACGCCAGGGCATTATTCTGAAACCTCATTGCCAAGCTGCTCCACAAAAGGCAGCAGCCCTGGGTGTGGCTGCTGCTGCTTCCTCAGCAGGTATCACAGTCCTTGCTCCTTAGGTGCCTCAGCCAGAAACATTGCCTCTGCTGCCCCCGAAGGAAGAGTGAGACTTTGTCACCACCCTTATCAGAATGGATCCTGGGCACCCCCACTTCTTCCCATCACAATCTCCTGCTTTAAAGTCTGTCACAATTCATTCTGAATGGAAGAATCTAAGGCTTCTGCCCATGCCACAGTGAAAGAAAGCTAAAAAAGTGAGTTTTTAACATTCCCCCTTCCATAGTAAATGTGGGCCCAACTTCAAAGGCCAGGGAACCCCAGTTATAGTTAACAGGTCAAGTGGTACACACCCACGCACACACAAAATTATATACAGTGAAGCGATGCCCCTTTTCTTTTAACTTGGTGTACATAATAGAGCTCAATCAAAATAAAGCTAATCAATCACTAATTGTGACTCTAAACAGTAGTTCAGTAGACATTCTTGTACATAATTTTGCAATTATCTACATAAGGTAAGTTCATGGCAGTAACATTTCTGAGTCAAAGAGCATGCACATTTCTAATTTTGATAATTATTAACATGACTTCCAACATGTTTTCCAAGTACATACTCCCAAGCAGTAATACAGAGGAGCACCTCATTCTGTGCACCCACCCTGGTCAACAAGTGGATTAAATGTGCTCGTTTCTGCCAATCTGACACATGAAAAGTGGCATCTTGCTGCTCTAAATTCAACTTCTTGAAATATAGAGTGAAGTTGAACATCTTTTGCCATATGTTCATTTCTTTTTCTATTAACTACTTTGTTATATTTTAATGTGCAACTGTACTCTGTTCCTAAAATAAAATGTTGGCTCATCAGACTTAATTTCCACGCTGAAACCTACTCCATTACTGGAAAGTTGCTAAGTTGCTACCTTGAAACTCCACAAAAGGCCGCAGCTCTTCACTGGTAAGGATCTTTCCCCCAAATAATTAGTTTAAGTCAGTGTCACCAAGAACATATTGATTTAAAGTCAGGAACCACTGTATATGTTAAAGGCCAGCTTCCTTGAGAATAGCTGGGGAAAGAAGGAAAATGATTCTTCTTTGCTGAGTCTAACATTTAGCCCTGCAATGACTGTAGTACTGCATAAAAGTGTCTCATTCATAAAACCCCTCCAACAAGTATTGAAGTGTTATCTTCTTCCAACCTTCTGAAATGGGGAGATGAGGAATCTAAGTCTTCACCAGCTCAAAAGCAATGTCTATAATTTAGCATTTCTTACCATGCGCTTTGGCAACAACAAAGTTGTTGCTAATGGAGAAAGCCAACTTTGCTTGTTTAAAGTGGAATTGTGTTTGCAGCACACATGAAAGCATCCGGACTGGATGGGGGCAGATCATAGGTCAGAGTGCTCAACATGGGGTCCCCAGGCCAGCAGCAGGAACATCAGCTGGCAACTTGATAGAAATGCAGATTCTCGGGGCCCACACCAGAACTA
The DNA here is from genome assembly GCF_036562045.2 of Rhinolophus sinicus. Lineage (NCBI taxonomy): Eukaryota > Metazoa > Chordata > Mammalia > Chiroptera > Rhinolophidae > Rhinolophus > Rhinolophus sinicus. Next base: position 74,751,745 of record NC_133753.1, read on the forward strand.
TGGAAGCAGAAACTTGGGGTGGGGAGTAGGTTCCAACAATCTGCTTTAAGGAGACTTTCAGGGGATTCTGTTACCATAGGCAGAAAGAATGGGGCCACAGGGAGAGAGGGGGGAGGAAAGGAAGGAGGAAGTAAGGGGAGACAAAGAAGGGAGGAGATAAAATAGTTCTTAAGAAAAGGTGCAGCTACCAGACTGGCCAGAACTAGATTCTGGTGGACAAGAGCAGACCCAGGATGCCATCTTGCCCCTCAAGGTGAATTTTAGCTAATTATAACACTATTAGCATTGCAGGTAGGGGAAATCTCCACCTCTTGTGTCACCAGGACAGTTCGACAAGGGCCAAATAAGGACAAGGGAATCCCACCTCCTAACAGGAAGGTGTGGTCAGTGAGGATTCACCTAGTAATGCCTATAACACCACTCCTAAATTTTGAATTATTTTGTGCCCTCAATTGGAAGGTAATAAATTCCTAAGCCCCTTTGTTCATTGGTGCAGTTGCACTTCTCCTGGTCTGCTGCTCCCACTATTTAGGGAGTATATGATCTTCTTTTATTTTATTAAATCCACTGCTTGCTTGGCTTATTCAGGGTGTCCTTGAATTCTTTCTTGTGATGATACCAAGACTCCATTTGCTGGCAACAATTCTAATGCAGTTCAAGTTTGAGGACTGAGTTATGTAGAGTGAAGCTTCAGAAATTCAGCTTTTATCCTTCATCTGGCAGTCTCTGTCCACATGTCTCCTCTCAGAAGAAGACATTAGAGGGGACTCCCTGCCCCCCAAGGCAGTCACAAGTAATTATAGCCCCCTCGGATAACCTCGTCCTATCGAGGAGTCATGGTAAACTGCCAAAGCAAATACCTGGAGAAATTTTACTTTCACCCAAGCTCTTTCAAGTTTTGCTGTAACTTTAACTCTGACATACCTATTTAAGAAAGGTGTGTTCAGGGCATGTGTATTTACACCTCCACATCCACAACTGTGTCCATCAGTAAAACCACCTGCGGAGCATAGCTCTCCAAGGGAAGCGAAAGATTTGCCTCCATTAAGTGTGCTCACTGTGTCGCAACTATATTTTTGGACTTCCCTTATCACAGCATGATGTCCGTTTGCACACCGCATTTTTTCAGTGACTGAAAAGTGATCGCCGCAGCTTGGCAGCCTGCACTGCAGCACAATCGTTTATTTCTCACAGCACTCCATCCTGGACATTCCCATTGAGGACAAAGCCTTTGAAGTCCATGGTGCATATAATTCAGCTGACAGTGGTTTGGATTGGAGTCCATCTAAATAAAGCCCACGCCTGAGCAGGCATCAAAATATCTCCCCCCACAATTGGCAAGCACTATTATTCTACTGAGCTATTTAAAACAAAGACATTTCCTTGGCTAGCTATTTTATCGACTTTTACTGTAATGAATATCTTTTTACTTTTGAAAGTGTTTTGTTTTTTTATGTCGCGAAATCTTCTTCCGCTCTAACGAGCTCGTAAACTCTGCTTTCATTTATAGTTACCAACTTGCCCACTAAAAAAATAAGGGTATATTTTAAGGAATTTCTCGGACTTCTTGACCTAGGAGGATCGCTTTAGTATCCCTTGAGCTTTTCCATCTAATTTGCGTAAATTCTTTCTAAATTGGGGTTCATTTACTTAATGTTCAATGTCTGCAATGACTTCCTAAAGCTAATTTCAGAAGACAGGGGCGGTTCCAAGAGAGAGCTTCTTCTCTGAAAGTACCTATAAAAAAGAGAGAGGATGAGAGGAGAATTTGGAAACACAGAGACCAAGGATGCTAATTTATTATAGTCATAATGTGGTAACACTGAAATTGTTACCATAATAACCCTTAGCTTTCTACTTCTTTCCCTCATGGACCCTAAATTAGGATTTGGAATATTCTGCCTGTGTTAGTATGTTTAACTCTATGCTGCAATATAAGTAAACCCAGCCTAAGAAACACCTGGGGTAATTTAATAATAAAGCAGGACACAGAGGATGCTAACAGTTGGCACTAGGGCATAAAAACACAGAGAATGTAAAATGTAAAAGCAATTGCAAAATGTAATACAATTGCATAAAAATGCAATTAAATCAGGTTGGATAAATAGCTTCCAGGATATAATAGCAAGAAGAGAGAGTTCATTTCAATGAAGTGAAAATGGCAAAAAACTGAATAAATAATTTAAAGCTGGAAATGAAAAAAGTTCCGTGTGGAGTTAGGAGACAATTGAGCTCATCTGACCTTGTGCAAGTCGGTTAACCTCCTGGGGCTTCACTTTCCTTATTAGGAGAAGGAGGGGACAGGAGGGAGGGTTAGACTACAGGATCTCAAAGGTCTATTCAAGTTCTCAATTCCCCTCCTGGGCATGGAAGGGAATGGAAATGTAGGGCATCAACACAACAACATTAGTGGCTCCAGAAAAAAAAAAAATGCACTTACACAAACTGTGAATTTGGGTTTCATATGAAGCATTGATTTTATCTGTTGGGATCCTTTGTTAGTCTTTATAAAAATACAAGATAAGAACAAATGCCTGCTTGGTTGAATTTCCTTGTTTCCATCTTGTCCTGGCTACAGTTTTCCCCGTATCTGGGGTTACAAAAAAAGGTAATGTGCACATAGATAAAACCGCCATGTGAAAAACACTATGCTTCCATTTCAGGCTCACTGTTCTGCACTTTCTGCCCATCTGCTGGTTTTCATTCACCTGGTCCTCCAGTGTAGCGAAGTTAGCTGGGGGCTAATCAGTGGACAGGAAAAGGGGAAGCATGTGTTATTGCAACCTGAATGGATCATGGATCATGAGTCAATCAAGCAAAGACTCTAGTGAGGCCTGTTAGAGAGTCAATTCCTTTAACCAAGGAGACATGATGAAGAAAAGCAATGCTCTTAGAAACATAGAGGCCCCAGTCAATCACATAGACCAATGGGGAATGTTGTGTTTGTAATGCTTATTCATAAATCCATTAAATCTTGAGAGAAAGTAAGGCGTTTTTAATCTCAATGTCTTTTTTGCCCACATTATTTATGCTTTAATAGAAACAAAAAATTCCTACGTTCTTCATTGTCAGATGAGGATATATTTTCTACCTTTCCCTACTCTCAAGTAGCTAATCAGCAAACATGAACTGTACACCCAGTCTTTGTAAATGAAAGGCTACTGACAATGTCCAATGATATAATGCTCAAATTCTTGATTGGAAATACATCTATTTGCCAGTTATGTGACGATTATACCTGTTTAATGGCATTAATAATTTCTACTTATTAGGAGAAAAATGAATCTAGCCACTGCTTCCTAATTATGTGGCTTAGGCAAGATACTTCCTGGGTATTTGTGTCCTCAAATGTAAGGATGGTAATACTAACAAAAGCACTTATTACTTAAGTTTATTATGGTGATTAAATGAGCTACTACTATAGGTCAGATGTTTGGAATATTTCCCGGAACATAGTAAGTACTGTGTGTAAGCAATTATCACAAGGAGGAGAGTTTAGGAGGAGCCAACAACAGTAGTAAGAATAATCCCATCGAGACAGCATAGGGACTTGGGCCCAGGGTAAAGGAATGCTGGCTGGTCAGAAGGAACAGCTGGATAAGCTGACCATAAGAATGCCACCACCCAATTACCCCTTGCACAAAAAAATGCAGAAATAGTTGATTATTATCTCCCTTCTAACTATTTCTTTCCATACAGATGTTGAAACCATTGTTCCACGTGCACAGTTGATCAAGTTTTGACCTTGATTAAGGTCAAGCTATACGAACTTCCTGGGAAGGCAATGATAAGCAGTCATCCATCCATCTTGCTCCCACAGCGCAGGCGCAAACATAATTACCAGACAGTATAATCAATAAAGAAAGCTCGCCACTTTCAAAAAAGTGCACCCTTTCCCACAAGCCTCTTTGTCCCCAACTTATAAAAGCAGCCAAGCAGAGCCAGGCTCTGAGTCAGTTCAGAGGACTTTTCTTTCCTCGGTGCTGCCTCCCCTGTGTTTGAGCACAAGCTTAATAAAATTTGGAAAATCTTCTGGGGTTTTCCTCTCAAATTCTGTCTTGGGAAACCTAAGAACCCAAAGGTGAGTAACACCATAACTTAACTTCAGGACTCAAATAGTCCTGAATCATGTGCAAAAATAACAATGGCAGAATATCTGCCTAGAATCTTATTCGTTTAGACAAATATTCTCCACCCCCAGTTGTATTATACATTATTTGAAAAGGAACACTGTGCATATATATTATGAACTATAGTTGATGTTTTGCTCGTGGGAGCAAGACTGGGGAAATTATAGTATGTCCCCAACAGAGGAAACTTAAGCTTGCCTGATTCTTTCAGGCTGCAATAACATACTCATATTACTGAAGATAACAGGCGTTAATCTTACAGGAATAAAGGAAAGAAATGTGCTGCAGGAAGCTGTTTAACTTTAGAAAACTAGAGTTTATGAACATCTGAATCATCATTCAGAAGAGAACAGCATCTAGGTCTTTCCTCATAACTCAGCTCCTCCAATTCCAATTTCTCTCTCTTCCTACTTTTCCCCATACTACTTGAAAACCTTTCATATTTCGTGTATTCAAACTCTCCCCCAAAATAATCTGATTAATTCTGTCAGGTGTGGTTTTTGTTTGCTTTGTTTTTGTAGCAGACAGTGTATACATTGGACAGAGTTCCGGGTCTAAAGCCTCCGTATGTGTCCCTGTAGCCTATTCATTGTCTTAAATTCAGGCACCGGTCCTCAGTCTAATCAGTGTGCTCAGTGTAAGAGTCTTGCAGTATAAAACACAAAAAAAAAATCATACCCAAAAAAACTGCTCATTGGTCATATTGTTCCAAAGCCAGAGTCTGTGGGATATTCATTATGTCACAAACTTCTTCCTAGTGTGAGATCCACAAGATTTTTGAGAGGTTGGACTCAGATTATGCACTATTCTTGCCTTCCTGATCACGATAGGCAAAAAAGCAAATATAACTGACCTGTATATTATTTTTAATTCCTCACTGTTTTGTTGAATTCTAACTGACGGTAGTGTCTTGGCACTAAAACTAACAATGAAAAAAAAAAAATCTCAATAGTAGCATCAGGAAAGCTTTGATGCAGATAGTTACAAAGGACTTTTTTTTTTTTTTTTTTTTTTAATGTATAAAGCAAGACCACCTGAGTTACTAAACCAAAACCAAAGAAATCTACCACTTAAAACAAGCTGAAACTTTTAAGTATAAAAAACAGGGGGGAAAAAAGTGCAGGCTGTGGTCAACCCCATATTACTAGCAGTACTATGTTTTAGGGATTTTAGCTGTGCTCATCCCAGGACCAAGTTTCACAGGGATTGAAAAATAAGAATAGCACATGATATTTGTCTTGTCAAACCAGAAATTTACACATATGAAGATCCTGAGTATTATTATACATGTATAAATAAGAACCTATACGCATGAAATGGTTCATGAATTCTCTAAAACAGTGGTTCTCGTACTTAGTTCTACCTTAGAATCAACTGAAGCGCTTTTAAAACATGATGATGGCAGGGATATGGCTTAATCTATGTACGATTCCAGGCATTGGTATTTTTATTAAATGGAAATGTTATCAAAGTTCCCCAGGTACAGAAGGGATTCCTGTGAGCCAGAAGAGTCTGAGAAGACTTTGGGAAAAGGTAGGTTTTAGTAAAGACCTTTAAAGGGATTCTATGGACAAAAAAGTGGACAAAGATTATTCTAAGATTAGGAAAGTTTGAGCAAAAGTGAGAATCATGCTGTGATATGTGATTTGTTTTGTGACTATGTGAGTTAATTATAGTACAGTAGAAATATGGAAAAATATAAACAGCAAACTGAGGATTCGGAGTTGAACAAACAAAGCACTGGTAAAGAATGGAGAGATGGCAGATACCTTTGAAAGAAAAACCAACAGGACTGTGGAGCTGCTTAGATGTAGGGGCTGAAGGACTGGGACATCATTGACATATCTTGCTTTGAAGGTTATGAAATATTTTTTTCATTCTGGGGGATTCTCTGATTCCACTCAAAGTTCAAAAAAGTATAGTAATTTAATGTTTGTCTGTATACCTAGTGCCTAGTTAATGCCTGGCTACAATATCACTGTTGTAGTTCCATTCTCTGTAACAGAGTGTATTCAGTCTATGAAGTCTTTAATATTGAGGAGTCAGGAACTGAAAAATAAATTGTAGTTCTTTCCTATCTTTCAAGTTCATCTAAAATGAGTAATATCTGTACCATCAATCATGTACAAGGACATATTCTTTCTTGAAGTTTTCTGTGTCATTTGTAATTGAACTTCTCGTGGGTGGCTTTGGTCTAGGTGCAATATCAGAAGACAACAATCTTATCTTTATGAAAACCTTGAAATTGTATGATATAAGGGGAAGTAGCAATGGATTTAAATCAAGCTCTCCCATCAAATAACTGTCTGGACTCTGAGCAAGTCAGTTAACCTTTGGGGACTTCAATTTCCTCATCTGCAAAATCAGGAAAGTGACCTGGATGATGTCTAACATTCTTTCTAACTCTAAAATTCAGTGGTTCACTTGCTCCTCTAAATTCTCTTTCACTGAATGGTTAATGGTTTTGAAAATAAATGTTCTTTGTCTATCTACTTTTCTTATCATTTTATTTTCTCCAAGGATTTCTTTTTGTTTATATTTAACATATTAAAAAGCAAATATTGTATGAGTTTACTCAATGCACCCAATAAACATTGTACAATCAGTGTCAGCCTCAAACCCTATCAAGTAAATAGCCAATTGGGTTGCCACTGCCATCGTTCCAATCTCATCAATATCTCCTTTTCTGGTATTGTCAGGAGGAGATGTTCTAGAAATGCCATACCCTCTAATTTTTCATTAAGGATTTCCCTGTGTGTCCCTTCCCTGCCAAGTAGTTTCTGGGGTCCATGAAAACAAAAGCATTGATTGCATTCAAATAGAAGGGTTTCTTGATACTGGTTGCCTGGATTACCATAATGAAAAGGATAAAAGGCAGAGACTGGATTTGACAGGAAATTGTGCAGGAAGCATTCAAGAAATGTTTATTGTGGCTGTATTATAGAGGGGCTGTGGCATTCCCACTGTATAACCGCCAAGGTGACTTTGGGCCATTGACATTATAAAAGTGTGATATCGTTATTTATAGTAAGAAATACATATTTGGTCTCCATCCCCACTTCTGGCACAGAGATCCTAAAGCCCTTGGAATTTCCTAAATGATGAGAATGATAAATGTGTCTCTTGTTACATTAATAAGGTGACTTTTGGACCATACCTGAGGATGGGGGCTGGTGGCCAAGAGAACCAACCATGTGGTTAGAGTTTTGGATTTAACCCACAACTCACAGGCACTCAGGTGTTTGTTTCACTTAGTGTTAAAAGAGCAAAAAGTTGACCGGTAACCATGAAAGTGATTCAATTAATATGATTAATGTGGAAATTCATACTATTTCTAAAATTTTAAATCTACATTGTAAGCTCAATTTATTTTTTCATTGATTAACTATAGATTAATTGTCCCCCCTTTATTTTTTGTATGGTCTTAGAAGTGTGATCCTAGTTATCTGGTCTATCGCTCTTCCTGTTGTTTTTTTCCTAAAGTTCTGCTGGGGCACTTGGGATTCCAGGTGGCTACAGGCAGAGGCAGTTTCTGACAAGAAGTACTAGGTTCTAGATACTCTCTCCAGATACAACACACAGTCAAAGACAGAAACCCAGGTTTAAACATTTGACTAGTTCACAGGCCTATGTAGATTTCTAGATTTAGACATTCCTGGTCATCATGGCTGGGATGCTTAGTCCTCTGTAGAACGTATCTCTTGTTTCTTTCCCTTATTACCCTCTTCCCTTCCCCCATTCGCTGTAACTTTTATTTTTGTAAAAGTAGTTTGTTATAATTGATATATGCACATAATATATACAACGTAAATATGTAATTAAGCAAAATAATGAAACATTCATGAATACAACACCATAATTAATGCTTGGCCACAATATCACTATTACCCAGTAGGTTCCACTCTCTGAAACAGGGTGTATTCAGTCTACGAAGTCTTTAATACTGCAGAGTCAGGAAATGGAAAATAAATTATAGTTCTTTCCTATCTTTCAAGTTCATCTAAAATGAGTAATATCTGTACCTAGATATTAAAACTAGAACATTGCGAATCTCACTATTGCTACCTGTGGGCTTTTCCCCAATAATCCCATTTTCTGCCATTCACCATTACCTTGTATTTTGTGTTTATTGTTCTATTGCTTTCATTTATAGTTGTACCACATACATAAGTATCACTAAATCGGTTTTCCAACTTCAGATTATCATCATGAGATAAAATTAATGGGTCACTACCAGAATTTGATGTTAGTGATATAGAATGAAATGGAAAACACCAGAGTATACTGGACATGGGAAGAGTAGGCAATGCTGCCAGAAAATTTATTTCAGTTGTGTGTGTGTGTGTGTGTGTGTGTGAAATTATTTCATATAGTAGTCCACTGATCACAGTGTAAAATATATTTCTTTCTTTGTCCAATTATTAAATAGTTTTAAAAACACTGCCCTAAACAAGATATTATTAGTTCTGTTTGTTTTGAGCTTTATAAAAATTATAAAATGCTGTGTATATTCTTTAGTGACTTGTTCTTTATGGTCTAGGATTCCTCTATGGTGGTTTCTTTTCACCGCCGAATAATAGTTTGTTTTAGGATCGTAATGCAATTTATTTGTACATTCTGTCAACTGTCATTTGGGTTGCTTTATTATAACAAAATACTTTATTATAACAAAAAGTGCTGCTGTGAAAGTTCTTGTGGTCTCCTGATAAACTTGTGTAAGAGTTTGTGTAAAGAATATATCTAGAAGTGAAATTGTTAGATCTTAGGGTCTGTGCATGTTGTTCATGTGGTAATGCCAAAATATTTTCTAAAGTGATTTCTTCTTTCATGTACTTTCTCCTCTCCTATTCCAATAGGCACTCAGAAAAAAACCTCATGTTCTATAATTCACGACACTGCACTTGTACTCTGAAGTTACACTGACCTTAAAAGTTCTTTCCTAATGCTTCGTGTGCTGTACATGAAAGGAATTTTCCTACCTGAGCTATAAAAGACTCTCTTTGAGATCAATTCCTTTGTATTCTGATGGAGGCCTCAGCAACTCCGAGCCCCTGAGAAGTCTTTCCCTTATCCACTATTTATTTGATTCTTAGGAAGGGTATCATACAACGCACTGCCTTTAAGTGAAGCCCTGTCTCTAAATTCAACCTGATTTCCCTAGTATTTGCTAAGAACTGCGAAAGGTCTGAGATTTTACTTGACTTGCAAGCTAACAAGATGCTTTGCAATAGTTTCTTGGATGCTGGCAGGAGACATGAGAATCATGGGTCAGAAACAAGTCTTTATTATTCACAGCAATAACAGTAGCCAGAGTATCAGCATTTTCTTGCACTGGTCCTCAAGCCCCAAATCCCATGGGAGAACATGAAGAGGGCCAGGTAACATCTGCATATACAGTGGACTGCATTACCAAAGAGGAACTCTGAGGTTAGGAAACCTGAATCTCTTATACTGGATATAGCATAAGCATGGCTGTCCATTGTTCTGAAGTGATACACTGTCTCGTATCTTCCAAAGCTGAATGTAACCCTGCCCTTTACTCCAAAGAAAAACACTATTTCAATTTTCCAAGGATGTTCACTATACAAACATCCTTGAAAAGACAGTACAGAAAAAGACAGTCAGTTCCTCTCCTCATAAGATATGCAGACATGTGAGAGATCCATGGAGAATTGCCTCTCAACAGTATTCTATAGAAGAATTCAAGTCTAAGTGTCCTTGGAAAAAGACAACATCAACTTATCTGCATCAAATTATAGTCATCCAAATTTAAAAAGGACATTCCTATTTTACTGTTTGTTTTTTTTTTCTTCTAAAGCTTCTCTGTATTAATATAACCTAGGTAGAACAGATTATACTACAGTAACTGTCTCTCCTCCCCAAAAATATCTCAACACATTTTATTTCTTATTGACATTAGTCTGCACAAGGCTCTGTTTCATACCATTGCTTAAACTCTACCATCTTGTAGATGCAAATGTATAGCGTCATCTCTTCAATTGCCCTGGCATCAGAAGAGAGACAGACTTATGCATGGGCTTTTCACTGCCTTATCCTGGAAGTGACACATGCCACATTTCATTAGTCAGGACTGGTGACATGGTCCTACCTAACAGCAAAGGTGCTGGAAATGTAGGAAAACAGATAAAATACTGAGTGAGCATTCTTCTCTCAGTCACACTTTATTTGGACCTCCAAACATTTTCCTGTTTTATGTGCAGCTCTAATCCACTTCTTAGCATATCTGCTTTGTCCAAGTTCTACAGGACTCTTTTCTGATGATATAGACACTCATTCTTCCAGAACATGAAATCAGACTCTTGTCTTTATGCAGTTTTATTAAATGGGCTTTATGTGGGTCATTCTTTACAACGGGCAAAACAAACTTTCCATCAAAGGAAAAGAAAGTTTACCCCTTCAAAATCTAAGTTTCTTTTTGTTATCATCCCTTTTTGTTTGCCAGGTATTAGACTAGGCTTTCAAAATAAAGAGATTAATAAAAACAAAAGTGAGAGCCAGGACTCGGAGAGTCCATAGTACAGTGGAAGGAGATAGACACAAGTAAGCCAATACTGTAAAACAACAGTGTGTGATTGTGGCTGGGACTCAGGTGAGTACTGGATATTTGGGGAACTCAAAGTATTAGGCATATAGCCCAGATGAGGGAGTTCTGAGAGCTGATTATCCAGGAAATAACAGAAGTAAATCTTAGAGGACAAGTAATCGTCAGTTAAGCTTAAAGAAAAAGTCAAGGTGGCTGGAAAGTCATTCTAGAAATAAAGAACAATTGGCCCAAGGGCAGAGGCATGAAAGAGCATGGCTGTTTTTAAGACGCAAGTACTTTGGTATGACTGGGAGCCTAAGGTGAGTGTTTGGAGGTTACAAGAGATGAAAATGGGCAGAACACTCAGAACAGATTCTTCATTAAAAGCACGGGGAACTATTGAAGGATTTTAAGCATAAGGTTTTTGTATTAGAAAGATCACTCTGACAACAAACTGAGGGATTGGAAGTGAGACTGAGCCAGTGAAGTGTCAGGAGGCTTTTACAATATTCTAGACATTTGTGGGTGTGTATACAGAGAGGACAAAACAGATATTTATGAAGTTAAGTAGCTAGACTATCAGAACACAGTCATTAAATAGGTGTTGGGGTGGGAAAGAGAGAAAACTGCTACTTCAAAATTCCAAGATTAATAAGAAGAAACACAAATTTTAGTTTGAAAATAGAGTTTACTTTTTGATTGGCAGCTATGGAACATCATAGTATATATTCTGGTCTGGAGCTCAGCTGAAGCTATGGAGGTTACCCGGGGAAAGGCAGATGGAAAGAAAAGAGAAAATAGAGATCACGGACAAGACATCATCCTAACTGAGGAGAACCACAGGAGTGTGCCTACTGACAATGTATGCAAGCTTCTCATGCGCCTATGAGTTAAACAATATGAAATTTTACAAATCATCAAAACAGTTTTGAGACGCTTTGACTCACCAAATTTCACATTCTAAGCACATTCAGCATGAATTCAATGATGAAGAAAATCACCAATTTAAAGTAACTGGCAAATTGAAAACACCGTTAGTCACTGGCAAACACTAAATATATTTTATACTTCCCAAGCTCTTGTCTTCTCTGGTACACTGCTGAAATAATCATGATGAACTTCACAAAGTCCCAGGAGGTAGCAAAGGAGTGTGGCAGTACTCTGTAGCATCCTTGTAAATAAGAACAGATGCTCATCCATCCACAAAGCCATTTTGTGCCAGACTGCCTGAGGTCATAGGGTGGTTGAATAAAGGAAATCCCAGTTTTCGGCTTATCCCAGCTCAAAGAGATTGGCATTGGATGTAAGTGCTGTTGCAGGAAATCTTGCACAGAGAGTAACACCTTGGGATGTTAGAACCTTGCCAAGGAGCTCAAAGCACATCTGAGTCATTGATTCACTAATACCAGGAAGTCCTTGTGGGATAGGAAATGGCTTTGGATACAGTTTTCAAAGATCTGAAGCCTTAACGTCAGCAAATTAGTAGCCAAGCCTGAATCCCAGTGAAGTCCTCTCTTTACTAAGCCCAAATACTTGGCCCTAGCAGAGAAGTACCTAGAGGGATGTTGAAAGATGCATGACTTAGAAGCACCCTTGATGAGTTCAGGTCATATCTCCAGTTTGCTTGGTGCAAAGCCATTTTGACGCACTACCTAAAAGCTCTGAGAGATGACTGGATCTCCACTCCATTCCCCTTTCTTTCCTCCTCTCCTGAATGGCTGCTGTTGTTTTTAGCCTGGTTCCAAGCCAGAGACCATGTTGTTTTTACTGGAGACAGATGAGTGAGGAAGAGTGATAATTCCCATCAACAAGTACCCTGAGACATTCACCTGTTGCTTTGGCGTAGCGCCTCATGACATTCTGAGCTACTTCACTACAATGAGGACTGTGGCCACATTGTCCTGTGTCTGAGGCATATTATGTGGTTCTTTAAAAACTAATCTACAGGCATTTAAGCTCAAAGGCCTCACACACTTTATAACTTTTGAGAGAACAGAACATTCTCAAAAATACACCTTTCAAAAAGAAGAAAGAAAGAAAAGAAAAGAAAAGAAGGAAGGAAGGAAGGAAGGAAGGAAGGAAGGAAGGAAGGAAGGAAGGAAGGAAGGAAGGAAAGAAAAAGATAGAAAGAAAGAAAGAAAGAAAGAAGGAAAGAAAGAAAGAAACATCATTTCTCCTCTAAAAATAGGAGAGTGGAAATCACAGCCATCATTATGTTTCTTCTCTGGGCTGAATTGTTCTTGTGAGAATCTTTTCCATTGTGCTTTTAAATATTGTATTATGCGACATCAAATCCTGTTTTAATGCAACATATTGATTCTCTTATAGGCTAGGGTATTATCATCTTAAAGAGATTCAAAGTAAATGATTAAACATAGCTGATGCGTTGCAGTCACCAGCAATTTAACATTCTCTTTTGATTGGTATGTTTAATGGCTGGCTGCTCAAGTGATGAGGGATATGAACATCTTACACTCGTGGCTATAAAATGAAAGTAAAAGATAACCCAAAGCCTCTCACCACCACCTTTCCACAAAATAGCTACCATATATTAATTTAAAAATACAGTAGGCTTAGTTCCTTTAGGATATAAGGTTTATTTCACCACTATTGGCATAACTGAGAAAACAAAGAGGAGAAAGTAAAAGCAGCCCTTATTCGATGACCTTTTGTGGCAGTGACTAGAGTTAGGGCTGATGTCCAGCAACCTTCAACATGCTTTCAGTCAAAACACACCTGTGTGGTTTTAGAAAACACTCTCTGAGAGAAATCACTGAGGTAAGTACAGAATTGCTTTACCAGCAGCACATTATACAATGGAGCCAGTGTCTGTATCATAGAAAAACTCTGACTGGACAAGACCAGGGAGGGAAGAAGAGATCAGTAGTGCTGTTTACTTACTTATTTTGAAAGAATAATCTGAACTAGCCCTTACCGGAATGGCACTGTCACCTGTCCTATGAAGGGTACAAAATCCAAAATGAGTTCCTTGTGGAAATGGGATGATTGGTGACTGTTTGGCTTAGATGTGTCCTTGGGAACCAGCTATGCAAGTCAGCTGGATTTGAGACTTCTTCGTGCTGGTCATTGCTGGGGCCCAAGCATCTATCAGATTTGCAAGGAGGTGCAGTGATGGAGACGGAGTAGAAGCAATAGCATATGGGCTGTCAAAGTTGGAAGTCAGAAGACATCACTACATAGACAGCAAAGACAAAGTTGGAAAGGGACTTTTTATTCAAGGCAGGAGTGTGTACCTTTTTCACTCATTTAGAATTATCCTAGGAGGGCCTGTCTCCTAAGGGTGCACTGTATCCCTTCTAATGACGATCCTTGAGAGATCATTGAACTCAGCTTCTCAGTTTACATTTAGAAACATAAAGTTTTGATTAGTTGTGACTCGGCTAAACTCATTCATCTGGTCCTTTGTAGAGCTGGGGCCAAACGCTAAGCTGACCTTCCAGTGAACTTCCCCTTTCATACCGATATTTCCATTTCAGCCCTTTGCTATTTGGCCAGTAGCCACGCGCTACAAACAACATCCTCGAGTCAGTGGCATAGAACAGTTAGGAACATCACCAGTACATTTTTCCTGGTGTTACTGCCAGAGAAACAGGCTCCAAAGATAACGTTGTTGGTTGCGGAAGGTGGCATTTGCAGAGTCACACAACAGTGCTGCTTGCACCTCAGCTTGTGCTGTTAGGTGTACGGCAACATTCTCTGGGCCTGTTCAAGGAATTTTACTAGTACAGGATTGGTCTGTTAAGGAAAATGACTTTTCTATGTATTATTATTATTTTTTTTAATTAAATTTATTGGGGTGACAATTGTTAGTAAAATTACATAGATTTCAGGTGTACAATTCTGTATTACATCATCTATAAATCCCATTGTGTGTTCATCACCCAGAGTCACTTCTTCCATCACCATATATTCGATCCCCCTTACCCTCACCTCCACCCCCACCCCCCTTACCCTCTGGCAACCACTAAACTATTGTCCGTGTCTATGAGTTTCTGTTTCTCATTTGTTTGTCTTGTTCTTTTGTTGTTTTTGGTTTATATACCACATATCAGTGAAATCACATGGTTCTCTGCTTTTTCTGTCTGACTTGTTTCGCTCAGCATTACTCTCTCAAGATCCATCCATGTTGTCACAAATGTTCCTATATCATCTTTTCTCACTGCCGAATAGTATTCCATTGTGTATATGTACCACAACTTCTTTATCCATTCATCTATCGAAGGACATTTTGGTTGTTTCCATGTCTTGGCCACCGTAAACAAAGCTGCAATGAACATTGGAGCACACGTGTCTTTATCTCTAAATGTTTTCAGATTTTTTGGGTAGATATCCAGAATATACAAGGAACTATGTATTATTTAACAAAATCATGAGAAGAAACTCAGGGGGAGGGAGTATGTGAAAATAAATAGGATTAACACGAACAATTATTCTCTCTGCCCCTCCCCTCCAATGCATGTATCAAACAGACTCTCTCCCTGGGAGAGTTTGTGGCAAGATCCCTCCAGATTCACATTTAGATGTGAACACTTGAAAACCAGGAGTATAGTAATTGGGGAAGTGGCTTTCAACTACCTGGTGAATGAGAAGTGGCAGTTAAGGAAACTCCACCAGGAGGCTACTCCCAAATTAAAATAAACAAACAAACAAACAAAAAAGAACTACTGACTTTTTCATTCACTATTTTAGTGGCTTGGGGAAAGTAAAAACTACAAAGTGATTTGCAGTCAGATTTCCACAGTATCTCTAGAAGGTGCAGTGGTGTACCGTGGGCTCGAATTTGAGACTATGATGATCTGGTTAGGCAAGTTTTAAGGCTGAATGAAGAAGAGGCAGGGAGGTGTAAGGAGAGAACGCGGGGAGGGAGTGATGAACTTTGAGTCCTGGTCCAGTCAACTCAATTCCCATAACTGGAACAGCCCCTTCCTCCACTAGAAAAATCCTTACCTGACTGGGCTGTGGGTACACAAGACAAATAATGTAGCCACTGGATACTAAAAACCACTAGGTGGCATTTGTGATTTATTACTTTCGGAGCTATTTTAAAATGTCTCCGCTGATCCTCTGCTTAGACTGAAGAAGACATTTCACATTCCAAAGCATTTCATTCAAGAAATACAGAGTTCATTCTCTTTACGGAGAGCTCGGAGGGGGTGGGGGACGGGATGACTGGTTTGAGAAGTTGAATTTCAGATCATCTATATTCTCCTGCAGGTCCTCTCTGACCCTACGCCATCAGCTTACAGAAGTAATCACTTGTCTACTATTAAGCTGTAAATAATGCAATCACTCCATTCTTGTCCCGTCACTCCAGTCCCAACCACAACAAATAGTGCTAATCACATACTTATTCAAGTGTGTAATTATTCACAGTTAAACTTCTGTCACTTTCACCCTGTTTGGAAACAGCAGAACACAACCTGTAATTAGCAAATGTGGCTCCAGGCACTTTTGCTTGGGAGCACGCCAGGGATTCAGCACCTAGGCGCTCCTTTGATCTGAAAGCTGGCAAGGCTCCTCACCCTGAGGCCAGAGTGCTATCAGCACTCTGCAAGTCGCTGAGATCAATGGATATGTCAAAGGCATCTATCCCAAATCACACATTACTTCCCTCTCTCACTGTGGTTTCTGCCTTTAGTATATATTTCATAGACTTTCCTTTTCTTTTTGAACCCTTTGACTCCTGTTTAAAGGGTTACCAATAAGGTCTGTCAGCCCTTGTGTTTTCAACTCCAGTTAAAAATGAAAGTCCCAGAAGTCCGGCTTGACGGTCGCTGTTCTTTCTTAACTTTGCAGTTTCCTTGAACACAAGCACAGTACAGGAGGGATGACCTTTTGCTGCCTCACCTGGACCACAAGGAAGAGGAAACCAAAGACCTTTGACCAATACCTGTGGGTTTCTCTCCAAAACCCAGCTAAATGACCCAGCATACAAGTTACAAGGGACACCAGATAAATCTCATGTTTCAGAGCAACTCTGTTATATTTTATCAGAGGAATAACTCTGCAACACAGACCCTTTATCAGGAGGGGTAATAGTGTCCTCCTAGGTGGAAAACAGAACTTGGTAGCCAGCTTCTTTCTCTATTAGGACACATATGCCTTGAGATATGAGGTGGTGCTTTGCATAAAAGTGTATTGGACCCATAGAAAGGTATAGTGAGACATAAAGGCACAGTAAGTACATCCATGAATTATCCTTCTGTTTGCATATTGTATTGAGAGTGATCATTGCTCGTTTGAGGAAAGGTTATTGTACCTTCATTAAGACGCCAGTGGTGAGGAGACCCAAGGTGGCGGAACAGATAAACACTGTGCCTGCTTCCTTCCATGAACACATTAAAATTACAGCTAAATTATAGAACAATCAACCTAGAGAACCATCTCAAGTCTGACTAAACAGAAGTTTTATAACTAAGGAGATAAAGAAGAAGCCACATGGAGACCGTGGGAGGGGTGCACATGCAAAATGGGCTGGCCCTCAACCTCCGTATGGTAGATGAAAATTGGCTGCAGAGGTTCCCTCCACTGCCCCCCAAAGAGCAAAGGACCCCAACCCCACTCCAGGCTCTCCAGCCCAGAGAATTGGTCCGGGGAAGAAGAGCTCCCACAACATCTGGCTGTGAAAAACAGTGGGGATTCTGACCATCCAGGTGGGACAGAAGGCTGCAGGAAACCCAGATAGCCTCTTAAAGGGCCCCTGCACACAGATTCACTTACTCGCAGGCACTCACCTTGGGCTCTGGCGGAGGGACGGTTACTCGGGGGGCGTCAGAGGAATATGGGGGGCAGATTGAGATGTATGGCTTCCAGGCCAGGGCTAGAGTACAGTCCCATTTTCCGTGAGAGATCCTCCTTCCGCACAACCGGCAAGTGGCCACCATCTTTAATGTGTTGAGCCCTCCCCCTACGCTGACAGCCCAATCTGAATCTGGTTGGTCTAGTGAGCTCCATGGCCCTGCCCTGCTGACTCAGGTGGGACCCTGCCCCACCAAACTCCCCTAATGCCAGATGCACTTTCCCTGAGAGCAGCCAGCCCTGCCTGAATTGTACTCTTTCTTGGAAAACTAACGGAGTCCACGGGCCCCAAGCAGGCAATGACTGGCCTTAGTGTGCTCTGAGACTTTTAAAAGGAGCTCCAGGTTCAGAGCTAGCACCAAACCAGAGTCTACATTAAGCTGGTGACCAGAACACTTCCACTGTAGTGGTTCCCTGAGACCTTGCCTCACCTAACTTGCACACTGCATGAGGCTTCATCAGTAGCTGAACTTTAAGGGAGCTGGCAGGTGGCAGCAGGCCTTGGGGTGTCCTGGCTTTTTGCAGAGTTACCCCAGGCCTGGGACTGGTGACAGACATCCTTGTTTCACAGTGAGGCCTATCCCACAAGCCTCTAGGTTTAGCAGAGGCAGCGAACAACTGTGGATCACTTTGTAGCTCCTATCAGGTAGTACCTGGCTGGTCACAGGCAGTGGGTGACCTGGGCCAGCACCACAGCTCCTCCCAAGAAGCCCCAGATCCAACACACTTGGAGGTTGGCTTCAGACCACAGCAGGGCACTACCCAATTAGCCCCACAAGTGGCACACACAAAGGACAGTATCAACAGGCACCAGAGCCCACTGGGGTGAATCCTGCTCCGTGGGATAAGCACCACCTACACAGCAGCCTAGAAGCTGTGGACGTGGCCAAACCCCACAGCCAATCAGCCTGAGATGCCAATAGCAATTGAGGCTCAACTATAACAAGAGGAGACACTGAACTCACACAAGGGACAAGGGACACTCCTGAAGCCCCTGGAACAGGGGACCAGGGAGACTGTGCCAGAGCCCCACAGGGCACCTACTACATAAGGCCACCCAGCCAAGAGTGAGAGACATAGCAGGTCTACCTAATACATAGAAACAAACACAGACAGGCAGCCAAAATGGGGAAACAAAGAAATGCATACCAAATGAAAAAAAAACAGGAGAAAACTCCAGAAAAAGAACTATACTAAATGGAGGCAAGCAACCTACCAGATACAGTTAAAACACTGGTTATAAATATGCTCAAGGAACTTAGCGAAAACTTTAACAAAGAGATAGCAAGCGTATAAAGGACATAGAAATCATAAAAAAGAACAAGTCAATAAGACAATAACTGAAGAATACGATAACTGAAATGAACTATGCACTAGAAGGAATCACCAGGAGACTAGATGAAACAGGATTGAATCAGTGAAGACAAGGGAGCAGGGAAAAACAAAAATAGGAGCAGCAAAAAACAAACAAACAAACAAAAAACAATCCATAAAAATGAGGATAGTTTAAGAGACCTCTAGGTCAACATCAAGTGTAACAAAATTCACAATATAAGGGTACAGAAAGAGAAGCGAGAAAGAAAGGGATTGAGAACCAATTTGAAGAAATAATGACTGAAAGGTTTCCTAACCTGGCAAAAGGAATAGACATACAAGTCCAGAAAGCACAAAGAGTCCCAAACAAGATGAACCCAAACAGGCCCACACCAAGACACATTATGATTAAAATGGCAAATGTTAAAGACAAAGAAACAATCCGAAAAGCAGCAAGAGAAAGGCAAATAGTAACTTATAAGGGAGATCCCATAGATTGTCAGCTGATTTCTCAACAGAAACTTTGTAGGCCAGAAGGGATTGGCACAAAATACTCAATACGATAAAAAGCAAGGATCTACAAACAAGGGTACTCTACCCAGAAAGACTACAATTTAAAATTGAAGGACAGATAAAGAGATCCCAGATAAGAAAAAGCTAAAGGGGCTCATCACCAAACCAGTATTACAAGGAATGTTAGAGAGACTTATTTAAGACGGATGGGGCTGGAGGGGTATAAAATAAAATTACGAATAATAAAATGGCAATGGTTACATCATATCAACAATTATTTTCAATATAAATGGATTAAATGCTCTCATCAAAAGACATAGGAGAGCTGAATGGATAAGAAAACAAAACCTTTACATATGCTGCCTACAAGACTCACTTCAGATCGAAAGACACACAGACTGAAAGTAAAGGGATAGAAAAGATATTTCATGAAAATGGAAACCAAACAAGACAAAAAAGTTCAGGTAGCAATACATATACCAGTCAAAATAGACTTTAAAAGAAAGGTTATAACAAGAGATAAAGAAGGACCCAGTTATCCCACTTCCTAGTATTTATCCAAAGAAACCCAAAACGCTACTTTAAGGGGACATGTGCCTCAACATGTTCATTGCAGCATTGTTTACAATGGCCAAGATGTGGAGGCAGCCTGGGTATCTGTCGAAGGAAGAATGGATAAAGAGGAGGTGGTACATACGTACGATGGAATATTGCTCGGCATGGAAGGGAATGGGTTCTTGCCATCTGCGGCATCATGGATGGACGTGGAGGGCATTGTGCTGAGTGGAGAGTCAGACAAAGACAGATGCAATGTGATTTTGCTTATATGTGGAATCTAAAGAACAAAATAAAAAACAAAACAAAAACGAACTCATAGATACAAAAAAACATTTTGATGTTTGACAGATGGGAGGGGGTTTGTGGGTCTGGGTGGAGGGGAAAGGATTAATAAGTACAAATTGGTTGTTACACAGTAGTCATGGGGATGTAGGGTATAGCATAAGGATTATAGCCAATAATATTGTAATAACTGTATATGTTGTCAGATGGGTACTAGATTTGTTAGGGTGACAGATGAGGGGGGTTGGTGGGCAGGGTAAAAAAGGTGAAAGGAGTAAGAGGTACAAATTGGTAGTTACAGAATAGTTATGGGGATATAAACCAAAACATTGGGAATATAGTCAATGATATGGTAATAACTATGTATAGTGCCAGGTGGGTACTAGACTAGTCAGGGGGATCACTTTTGAAGTTACAGAAATGTCTAACCACTATCCTGTACCCCTGAAATAATGTAAAATAATATTGAATGCCAACTGCAATTGAAAAATTAAAAAGGGGGGAAAGGCGAAGGACAATAAGTGGTCCAAATTTCCAGGTATAAAACAAATAAGTCATGGGGATGTAATGTACAGCATAGGGAATACAGTCAATAATATTGTGATAGCATAGTACAGTGTCAGATGTTTGCTGGACTTACCATGGTGATCACTTCTTTAGGTATATAAATGTTGAATAACTATGGTGTACCCCTGAAACTCATATTGTACATTAGCTATATTTTTCATAAAAATCTTTTTGGAAAGACTCTATTAGCAATTACCTAATGAAAACAAGTTTGCATATCTAATCTGGTATAATATCTTCCTTTCCTGACCTATCCAATGAAGACAGATATTTTTCACTTCACTCAAACATGAATACACTTCACAATAGAAAGGTAAACAGAACTGCAATTCAGTTCTTTGTATATAAACACCAGTCGGCCTTTGGTTCTAACCATAGCAAAGCCATTTTAAAAATAGTACTTAGAGGTCTCAAAGAGAACAGCTCTGTAAACTTCCCTGTAGGAGGAGAGTGTCCTCAGGCTGGAAAGCTTCCGAGAGTAGAAGATGAAGTGTGAGCAATGTAGGGAAGCTGCCTGGCCGGCTAACTTAACCAAATGAGCCAAATTAGCCCTGGCAAACAGTGCGGTGACAGATGTGTGAGCCAGATTGCCATGATGTTTGTATTCTGTCATTTTTTTTTAGGATGAAATACTACGACTGCCTCTATGTGAGCAAAGTGAAACAGTACTGAGTAGTTATCTGGTGATTTTGATTAATACAGACTGACAAACAATCTGGAGGATTAGTTAAAAAACCAAAAAGACTCTGATTGTCTCCCACAGCAGCGGTCTTTAACAGAACTTCACTGATAATAATATTGATGATTTTAAAAGGTCCACTTAATTTAGCCCATGTAGACACAAACAAGACTCTCATTGTTGTTTATTTTTTCAACTAATTTTTAAAAGATCTTAATATGCAGTCCACTAACCTAATAATAGGGTGACAAAAGACACCAGCACTGCTGGTTTGGAAGAGAAATGCAGAGATGGCTCACCCACACTGCCCTGTTCTCCCTCTCAGGAGGACTGAGAAACATTTTATAAACACATTTCCGTCCTGACTTCAGGGCACAATTGTGACATTTAGTTAAGAAACTGCATTCTGCTTTCATGTATGTGTGCATGCATGTATGTGGGTATGCAGGTATGTAAACTCGTCAGAGAGCTAGAACCAAAACAGACATGTTCAGCTCCCAACTATAACATATCACTAATCAATCCACCTCCTTCCATTCCTACTGCCACCAGATGACAGTCTAGGCCACTGTCATCTCTCACCCATTTGAGACTCCATTTGAACTCTAGCACTCTGTCTAGTGCATGCCCGCCATAACAAGGACATTGATTTTAATCTGCTCATGTCGCACTCTGATTTAAAAATCTCCCATTGCCTTCCCATTGCTCTTAGAATACTCCTTGCCATGAGTTATAAAACCCCTCTGATCCTCTTCCTGTCTGAGTCTCCGTCTTCATTTCGTATCGCACTCCCCAGCCAGCCTCACTAGGCTTGCAGCTGTCTGAGTACCCCAGAGTCAAGCACTCCTTGTATCTCCCCCTGGATTGCTCTTCTCCCAGCTCTCCAAACAGCCTCGACTTACATGCCGGGCTCTTTGTGAGCATCCTACGTAAGATGGGTTGTCTTCTCGACCCCTTCAGGCTCAGCCCCAAGATTGATTCTTTCACGACAGATCACCATTTGTAATTAGTCTATTTCTTTGCTCATTTTATATTGGTACCCATTAGAATGTAAGCTCCATGGGGCAGGGACTATGAGTATATCAGTCACTACTGGGTCTTCAGTGCCTTCCCTAGTGCCTACTATATAGCAGGCCCCCCAAAATTGTTTGTCAAGTAAATGAATAAGTAGAATTTAATCACCCTAAAGAACAAAGATTGTAATGTGGAAACTGCCTTTTGAGAGTTCTTTGAGAACTTGCAAGTAAATAGAAGCAGTGAGTCATACGTTTTCCCCTACATTTTATTTTGAAAATTTTTAAATACACAGGTGAAAATATTTTATAGTGAACACCCTCCAGATTCTATCATTAATATTTCATTATGCTTACGTTATCATATATCTATCAGTCCACCCCTTGCTCGGTCAATACTTATATCCATCTGATTTTTGTCACTTTTCAAAGCAAATAGCAGATAGCAATATACTCTCTTGTAAGCACTTCAGCATGCATATTATTAACTAAAATCCAATATTTGTTTAAAGTTTTTATTTTGGTATGAAGTTTACATTTCATGAAATGTATAGCTCTTAATGGGATTTTCACTGACTTTTAACAAATGCACACATCTATGCAATCCAAATTGCTATCCAGATGAGAATAGTATCCATGTTTCTTAATAGCCAATCCCCAACTCCAACAACTTATACTATTTTCTACCATGGATTAATTTTACCTATTCTAGAATTTCTTATGAATGGAATGATATGGCGTATTTTCTTTTGTATATGGCTTCTTCCACTCAAGTATAATATTTTTGAGATTTCTCGATGGTGTCATATATCAGTTAGTAATCTCTTTTTGTGGCTAAGTAATATTTCATTGTGTGACTATACCATAGTTTGTTTATTCATTCTCCTGTTGATAGACACCCAGATTATTCCCAGTTTGGGGCTATTATGAAGGTCGCTGTACAAGTGTTTTTATGAATATAGTGTCTATTTCTTTGGGTGAATACCTAGGAGTGGATCAGGGGTTATAGGTAATGTTGGGTTATAGGACATACATTTAACCTTTCTAATGGATGTTTAGTGGTGTCTCATTGTGGCTCTAATTTACATTTCCCTAATGACTAATGATGTTGAACACTTTTAAACCTGCTTATTGGTCATTTATATATCCTCTTTTGCAAAGTTTTCAAATATTTTCTTCATTTTCTATTAAGTTGTTTGTGTTTTTATCATTGAGGTGTATGATTTCTTTATATATCCTAGATATGAAGTCCCCTTTCATATATGTTTTGCAAATATTTTCTTCCAGTCTGTGGCTTACCCATTTATTTCCTTAACTGAGGAAATTTTTTAGTAAGCAGAGAGGAAGTTTTTAATTTTGATGTAGTCAAATTTACCAACTTTTTATGATTAGTGTTTTCTGAGACCTAAGAAACCTTTCCCCAGTTCTAATTCATGAAGATATTCTTCTGTTTTCTTCTAAAAGCTCTTACCGTTAGGTATGCTGCATTTTGAATGAATTTTTGTGTATGGTATAAAGTAGGCCTGGGTGTTCGTGATTTCTTTTTTTCTAATATAGATATCCAGTTGTTCCAGCAACATTTGTTTAAAAAACAACTTTTCTTTGCCAATTGGCTTCCTTTGGCATGTTCATCAAAAATCAAACTACTACCTAAGAGCAAATGGATTCCTGGGCTGTCTATTCTGTTCCAATGATCTGTATGTTGAATCTTATCCCAGTGCTACTCTTGATTTACTGCAGCTCTATAGTAAGTCTTGATATCAGACAATTTAAGTCTTACTTTGCTTTTTTTTTTTTCAAGACTGCTTTGATTATTCCAGGTGATTTGCATTCCATATCAATTTTAAAGTCAGCTTGTCAATTTCTACAAAAATTCTGTGGGGATTTTGGTTGGGATTATATTGAATTGGGGATAGCACTTCTTTGATGCAATTGGAAGAACCCTGAAATGCATCCACCCCTTTGACCAGTCCTCTCTTGCTTATTGGTGGGTCCTGTCAGTTCTCCACTTGAGTTTATTTGGATTAAGATATTGTGCCATTGGGCTTCCTCTGCTACAAATAATAATCAGTATTTTTAAGTGCATTTAAGAGTTTATATTCATAATCTTATTAAATCTACACACACCGGAAAAATTTTTAAGTGAAAAATTATTTTCTTCAAATAACATGGGAGATGACTGAGGCCCAAGGAGTTTAAATAATTTGTTCAAGGTCAGATAGCTAGTAAGGGAGGATTTGAATTCAGATGCCTCTCACTCTGAAGCTTAAATGTTCCAAGAAACTAAATTTCATTATCCTTTATTGCCCATTATCATATGAATCTAGGGTTTTATATCAGCAGGAATCCAAATACGAAATGATAGGAAGATGAGACAAGGTCATTTTTGTGATGGTGAAAGAACCAGAGACCTTCAGGAGGGAGCCAGGTGGCTTTGTCTGGGGACATCCAGGGTCAGAGGATACCATTAATGGCTGGGAACCCGGAGCGAGCTGGACCTTGAGGAGACTGAAGACAGACAGCGTCTCTCCCAAATTGGCCAGGGGAGGCCAGACTGGAGCTGACCATCTAAAAACAGCCTGTTCTAATGCCTTTAGCTGCCTGGGAATATTTATATCTTGAGAAACTCACATGTGATACACTTGGCAATAGCTGCAGGGCAGCGGTTCCTCCTCCCCCCCTCAGAGGCGCTCAGGGCAGCACAGAGAACATAGAGATTCACAAATGAGCTCTCTTTGTAGGGCACTGGCTGCTTTGAAATTCTTCATTAAATCTTTTTCACAAATAAATTGCCCAGTGTCCATGGGGAATATTTCTATCTTTTAATCATATGCAATTTGAATTGACTCTAGAGTTGCCGTGTTCAGGGGCTGGTGTGGAGGGCTTTGGCGGTGGTCGGGGGCAGACATTGGGAAGCCCAGCCTTTGCAATCTGTTTCTAATGTAAGGAACAAAAGGAGGCCCCAAAGGAAGCAACCGGGGTGAGCTTATATTTTGTGATGTGTTTAGCACCTGTCTTGACTATGGATATTTGAAATGGTGAAAGATAATTATGCACCTTACCTCTTGGTTCCAGGAGTAAAATTGTAGGGTTTGACTTTCCTCTCATAGGCTGGTGAGCCATTCTAGATTAATAGTTTAAATAAAATGTCAAGTATCTGATTGCCATGGAAACATTAATGCAAAGTGGACCCTGTAGCACTTCACGCTGTAGAATTACAGTGATATGAATTACCTTAGTCTCAAGACACCTTCTGAAATGGCCAGAGCTGAATCCCTGAAAAGTGAGTCATCCATGCACAAAGCAGGAAATAGTGTGAAATGCTCCCACTCAGTCCTGTCACCAAACACATAGTTATGAGTTGGACAAATGTCAGGTTTTAGTTTTGTTTTTCAAAGGACAGGAACAGGTAATGCCGGCAGACTTTACTGTGGTGTGATTCTTGCTTATTGTGGAAGAACCAGTGAAGATAGGGTGCCAGCTATACTGGACTTCAATTCTGGGGAGGAGGATGGTCTCCAGGGGTGCCAGCCCCCTGGGGTCAAGCCTGGGAATGTGCAGCAGGCCCTTTGGGGCCTGCTCCGGGACATCTCCATGGACCACAGGTTCCAAACTGCTTCCCCCAGCCTGATCATCAGAGCACTGCTGATTATGTTATGCAAATGAAGAGAGATGGATTTCACATTTCCCCCAGCCAGGCTTTGCACAGCTTTGCATTTATTATCCCCCTTTAAAAATACAGCGTCCTCAGAGAAGGGGAATGGCTCATTTTTATTTGTTCGCCAGCAGAGTTGGCACAGACCTGTCAAGCAATCATCCTGGGCTGTGATCTGCAAAGCTGCCCTTTGTTGTTCAATTCCCCCACCCCCCTGATTGTTTACAAGACACACAGAGACATCTGCACGCCTCAAAACAAGTTATTTCCTGATTCGGCAAAACTTGTCAGGGCGATGAAAATGTTGCAGCATTTGCTGACAAGCCATCAGATAAACCTGGAGTCACGTCCCCAGCACCTTGTCCTCATTCACATCTCAGGATGGTGAGCATTTAGCAGGTCCTGGTTCTAGATGATTGTGCAATCAACCATCTGTCCCTTAGCGCTTCTGATACTGCTTTCCGCTCTTTGGTGTTGGTCCACCACCAGGAAAACAATAACTACATCGCCTTCCTTTGGAAAGAGGAGGATTGAGTTTGTGTTTGCTGCATTACCAAGATGATCTAGAAATCAAAATTGGGTCTCTTGATTTTATATAAAAGTCTTCAGTTTCCACAATGGAAATATATCTGAACCATCTATCATGGTAAGATGTTTCCTTCTATTCCTACAGTAGCTGTGAAAGCAAAGAAAACATGGTATAGCTTTCCATTAACCTCTCCTCCCTTGCACATTCTCCCTCATTCTGTCTTCTGCTCCAATTCCAGGGAGGAACTAATATAATTTGTGTAAATTGAGCAACTAGAAATTAATGGTGCAGAGATCAGCTGACATATCCAATTCCTCCAGAAAAAAATTGTGTGATGATTCCCCCTGATTTACAAGATACAGTCCAGCAACAGTATGAGCTCATCAAAGCAGGGGGAAATGGCTTCTTGTCACAACTTGGTAAGAGTTTCACAGATCTTTGTCAAGTGGAAATAAAACTCTAGCTCTAGAAAGGTTTATTAAATCAGAGATTTATAATCCAGCTTTGCAAATAGCTACTTGCCACCTACTTCTGGTGAATCACGTCTCATTCCAGACATGTAGCATAGAATACTGACATATATGTGTATACATGTGCACACATATCATAGATGTTCATGCACATATATGTGTGTGCATTTGAACAATCATTGCCTACAGTTGCATTGAATGTCTGTGTGTATGTAAAGCACCGGGACTTGCAGATTAATCTAAATCAACAGCTAATGATAGCAGCAGCTAATATTGGTTGAGCCTCCTTATGAGCCAGGAGATTTACATATATCTCTTATTGTTATGTACACTCTGCAAAGTCCAAGCCATCTTTATTTTTCAGACGGGAAAAGCAAGACAGAGACTCTGAGTTTACTTGACTGTTGAGGTTGCCACGTGATGCTGTCAAGATTCAAATAAAGGTCTGTGCTGACTCACAGTCCATACACATCAGTAAGGAACCGTGTAGCTTTCAGTGGCGGCAAACCCAGCACAAAATGGCTTAAACAATAAATGACATTTATTGT
Organism: Rhinolophus sinicus; assembly: GCF_036562045.2. Taxonomy (NCBI): domain Eukaryota; kingdom Metazoa; phylum Chordata; class Mammalia; order Chiroptera; family Rhinolophidae; genus Rhinolophus; species Rhinolophus sinicus. Next base: position 74,779,366 of record NC_133753.1, read on the forward strand.
CTCACATAACCAAAAACGGAGAGGTTAGCTTCATTGGAAGCTTGCGCTGGCAGTTCAAATGATATAATTAAAGGCATAATTTCTTGCAGTCTATCCACTCTTGCCTTTCATAAAGGGCATTCTGTTGGACACAGCATCTGTGTCTCCCCCCTCAGGATGGCACATCTTCGGCATGCCCACGGACCAAGAAAGACTGATTCTTAACTCTCAGATAAGTGAAAATAAGCTTCTTTTTTCCTAGAATCCAACAAATATCTTCTGCTAAGTCATTGAGTCTTACAGGATTATATTCCCATCCTTAAACCAATGCCTTAGCCAGGGGAAATGGCCCAATCTGGAAGTGGATGTGGATCAATCCCGCCCAAACCACCTGGCTAAGAATGGACAGGAAAGAAGCCCTCACAGCTATTTTTCTGCCTACTCTTCTATTAAGGAACATGTAATAGAGATAATCAAGTGAAAGACACATCTATGCAATGGATTTAAGAGCACACACAAAGCAACATTTACACAGGGATAGTAAACAAGAGCCGAGAAAGACAACTTAAGGAATTATTTGTCAGAGAAGACATAAACAAGGGCAGAGTCCCAGAACCAAAAGTTTGAGCAGTTTTATTGTTCTTGTTGGTTGTTGTTCTTGTTGGGTGTTGTTTTAATGGGAAACAGCTAAGAGTTAGAAGACAAAAGCAGAAGTGTAAAAGTGAAGAAATCAATCATCGGGGAAAGAAGGAACCATGTGCTTATTCTTTTGGGTATAAAACTAAGAAATTATTTTGCTGAGACTAAGCGACCGATAGCAAAAGGTTGAACAATCTAGGCATTCTAATAATACAAAATATAAAACTACTGCACATTTTTGAACTGAAAATTAACATGGAAAACATACTATGTAGAAGAATTGTTTTCTGTTCTATGCTGTCTCCCCGTGGGTTGTGGGGTGGTGGTGATGAATGTAAGGATAAGACAAGCAGAAGGAAGGCAAGGCAGTGCTCGGGATGTGAGGTCATCATCTCAAACAAACATGTGTTAAGCACATGCGAGACTGTCAGGCTGCGTGCTAGACACAAAACTGGGAGAGAGGACACAAAGATGAATAACACGTAGAAACTGTCCTTAAGGAGCTCACAGTCTAAAAGGGTTGGTAAATATGTAAATATCAATCACAATCTAATGCGGTAGATAGTGTGTTTGGACATAAGAGAAAAATACCACGGCTGCGTAAGAACAACTGACTCAACCTAGAGAAATATGAAGAGTCTACATTTGAGCTGGTTCTTATAGATGCAGCAATAGCTTAAATTAACATGATGGCCTTGGAATGAATGTGAATGAAGTGTCCTAGTTAAGCTATGTTGCAGGGAAGACAAGTTTACCTAAAAGAAAAAAGAAGAAGAAGGAGAAGGAAGAAAGGAAGGGAGGGAGGGAGATAAATACAATTTTTTTCTCTCCTGGTTGCACTTGTTTGTCCTTTGGTTTAACAGGCCAAGCCTTTCCTTTTTCTGTTTTGAAATGTTTTACTAGGACTGGCCTTAAAATGTCAGTACCAATGGTACCAGAAAATGGGAAAGAATGAAATAACACTTACAGTTAGAGTCAGCAAGAGAATGTGGTTGGTTCTGGGTGTTGTAATAGAATTTAGTTTGTACACATTTCATATCTTTCCACCCTTGAGCTATTCTATATGGAAATTCCTGATATAATTTGTGGTTTTACCTAGAGGGAAGGGACACATTTTTTTAAACTGAAACATTGATTTGGCACTAGGGAGGAAGACAGATCAATTAATGATATTATTTTCCCGCTAATTGATATTCTGCCAAGACAGTAATAGATGCATATTAGGCAGAGAAAGAGGGGATGACAAACCGTTGTTCTGACCTTGTAAAAAAAAAAAAAGGCGTTCTAAAGAAACAACTTCAGACACCAGTAGTTTCAACTGAGAATTTTTCTCTATGATTGAGAAATGTCACTCTGTCAGAAATTCTGGAAAGTGGGTCAAAGGTGAGTAGAGGGCCGGCAACATCTGTGCCTGGATGTGAGATGTGTCGTTCTCTAACTCGGGAGTTCCTTGTATTCCTACAAACATTCCTCACTCCAAGGTATGACTAAGAGACATATGTACTGCGTTCATATCCTACTGAACCATCACTGATTATTTACTATAGTGTTAACGCAGGACCAACTAGACTGCCTCATTTTACATTTTGTGGCTGACATTGCAAACTTTCCATTCCCTTCCTTTCACAACTCATTTTTGTTCAATTATTCATTGAAATAGGCTCCCCTGGAATTTGGGAGGAAGTAAATGTTATATCCACATTCATACCAAATTAATTAATGATGATTAATGTTCCCACAATAAATACAAAAGGAATTAATCATGATTATCAACATATTGAAATGTACAACTCAGAATTTGAAGTTTCCTACGCTCAGGACGTTATCAGAGAAGCCTTGAAAAGGTCTCCATAGATTTCTGCTTCTTCGTCCTTTCCTCTGTTGTTGTAGCTGTTCTACGTCATTGACTAAGGCCTGGGGACAAGTGTGTTAATAAATAAAAGTGGATGGTGAGGTTTCTCCTCTTGGGATTCAGGAGTATCTAATTCTTTATAAGGATGACACTCATAAGCCTTTAGACTAGGGACTGGCACACGAAGGCCCGTGAGCCAAATATGGCCCTCCCTCTCTGTCTTTGTCACTTATGTATTGTCTGTGGCTGCTTAGGTGCTACTATGATAGAGCAGAATACCTGTGACACAGAGACATCATATGGCCTGCAAAGCTAAAATATTTACTCTCTAGCCCTTTATAGAAAAGAAAAAATTGCCAACTGCTACTTTAGATGGGCACAAAGTAATAAATTTCTCACTTACAGTTTTTTGATTACCTCAACTATTTAAGGATAAGAATGCTTAACTGATTCTCATTGAAACTTCCTTGAAGACAATGACTAAATTTGCTTCTGTTACGAAGTACAATGGGCAACATAGTACTTGGCACATAATAGGCCCTCACTATGTTGTGGTTGAGTGAATGAATGAATGAATGAATGAATGAGTGAATGCTTACAGATCTTAAGCAAGGATTTTATCTTATTTTAATGCCTAACTTTTATACCTATGAAAAAGAGAGTTGTGTTGTTGTTATTTATTATATGTATTGAAATTAGATATAATCTATTACATTTTTTGTGTGTAAAATTGTATACAATTCTACAGCATTTACTTTTGCACTTTAGTTATTTAGTAAACACTGTAGTGGCAACCATGTGTTAAGCATAGGTGTTTTGTAAATATAAAGTCATTTAACCCTCATGCAACCTTTGGCTATTGAGTTTTAGACAAGAAAAGCAAAGAACAGAGATGGGAAGTGACTCTCAAAGTCACACAGATATTAAATGGCAGAACCAAAATTTGGACCCCAGCAGTCTGGCTTCAGAATCTGGCTTTCCTCCACTGTGCAATGTTGCCCTGCATTTTGTGTAAGAAGACCTATAATTTTTCAATGACTGAGCTCTCTACTTTGAGTAACAAAGCAGCTATTATGATCTCATCTGGTTTTCTTTGTCTCTTCTCATTGCAAAGGGCCTTATTGAGGGTGATATGTTAGTGCTTGGTGCCCCTAAATCTCTACATGTATGGATGTAACAGCTGTTTTTCATAACACGGCCAATTCTGGTCAAAAGAAATCCTCCAGAAAATGTTTAATCTTTCAGGCAATTCATTATATCCTATTAATTCCTGATGTGAAAGCTTCAAAATTAGTTAGGTAGAATCTCAAATGTTCATTCAACTCACACATTTGATTCACTTTAAAATAAGTTTGAAGGGGTAAATTGCCTGTTATCAGACAATTCTCAGTAGCAAACATAAGAAAGTAACAAAATTAAGTAGGAAAAAAAAAATTCCTGGAAGGATAGTAGGTGGTTCACAGACCGAAAAAAACAAAACAAAAAACAGGCTCTCATAATAAGTAGGAACTAAGGGCGCCTAAGCGCATCAAGGGACCACCTAATTTCAGAGTGTGACAGCTGTCTGGGAGGGAACACCACTCAGGCTTTCCTATTCCTGGCCATTTTCCCTTCCCCTGACAGACTCATTAAAATGTTGCTGCCATTTATTGTAAATATTTTTTCAATTATCCATGTAGTTTTTGTATCACTATCTCAAGATTTAAAGACCTAGCGGGGTCTAAGGTGCATATCTTAGCTGCCAACAGTTAGGATGGAGAGTATCTGGCTTTCTGTCACCAAGTTTCACTGGGGAGGCCTCAAAAATCAGAAGAGTTCTCAGATGCTAGGTAGCCACACACATGTAAACATGTATGCACACATATACCGGGGGTGCCAAAAAAAAGTATACAAGTGGACACTTTGGTCAACTTTGCTCAAGCAGTATTTCACCGTAATCACAAGTGTCTGGCCGCTGATGGTAACCACTTTGAGTACCTCTTGTAACTGCAGAAGTCAAATGTGACTTGTATTCCTCTTTTGTTATTGGTATATATTATTACAATTTTAATAGTTTTCCTTTCTTAAAATGTGTATACATTTTTTTGGCACCCTCTGTATATCCAGATAGATATACCCAATAACAACCCCACCTCTACCACTCAGTGCTCTATATTTCTCCTATTGATAATTTTCAAAAGAATGTTCCTTCCTCTCGTTCTTTTGCAGGTAACTAAACAACCTTTTGTTTGCTTGTTTTGTTGTTGTTGTTGTTGTTGTGGTTACAGTTTCAACAAGCAGTTTTTTAGTTGATGTGACAAAAATGTCAGGAATTTGGGATAAACTTGAGCCATTATTTTTAAAACAGAGAGAATGTGTTAACCTTACATGGATTAATCATCATGAGTCAATGGGAATCAACAATTTTGTCCTAAAGCAGTTCTTTATATCTAAAGTCCTGCATCCATCACTTTATTTTATGGAGAGCAAACATCCATTCAATATCAAATGTCTAAGGGCAAGGAACTAGAGAAGGGAACTCGCAGATGAGCTAGAAGTCTAATTCAAACTCTTGGTGAAGAATTTAAAACCTGCTTTTCAAATGTGTATGTGATTTGACTTTTTGTGTATTTGTTATTAGATTATATGTCACTATTTCTTCTTTTATTTATTTAACAAAAATACATTGAGCTTCTGCTAAGTTCCAGGTACTGTGCAGATAAAGTACCCACTAGTGTCAGAAAGCACCACTCTTTCAGGAATTATAATCTGTATAGCTCTGGTAGAGTCTCACCTACCACAATTTTTATTCTACTTCTTAAATGACGGCAGTGAAATACTTCTTTTTTAAACCAAGTAACTTGTTCTATAGGATGTATTTTATTTCAAATAATCAAACCAGAAATGTGGTAGCTTGTTAAATAATGGCCCCTAATGATTCATGCCTTTTGCAATGGTTTTTGTTGCTCCTCCCATCAAGAAGTTAAATCTATTTTACCTACCCCTTAAACCTAGGCCAAACAGGTCAGTTTTATTGACCTAAAAGTGGCAGAAGTAATGGGGTGCAAGTTCTGGAGCCCAGATCTTAGCAGGCTCTACCGCTTCCTTTTTCACTGTCTCAGAACCCTAAGATTATGCCAGGCTGTGAAGAAGGCCAGTTCAAGTTACTGGAGAATGAGAGGCCATTTGGACGATAAGTGAGGTGCCCCAGCCAAATGCCAGCACCACTGCCAGACTTGCAGAGGCTATCTTGGACCTTCCAACCCCAGTCAAGCTGCCAGATGGTTGCAGCCACATGACTGATCCCCAGTGGCAGCAGCAGAAACACTGCCCACCCAATCCTCAGAATTGTGAGTATATGGAGGTTTTGTTAGGCAGCAATAGGTAACTGGAACAGGAAGTATTTATTCAATACCTATTACCACCAATACACTTACTGTTCTTGGATTCAGATTCTCTGACCAGATGTGATTTCTTCATATTCATCTATAATTGGCCATTTCCCCAATGTGGGTACAGTTCACTTACCTGATTAAATTAAGTATTTCCAATGAAGTTGATACCGGAAACTCTTCTGTGTTCTCTTTGTATTTACTACCTTTTCTTGGAAAATAATTCTGGATTTTTACAGTCTTCTATAAACATGTAGAGGGAAAAAATTACGTGTTCATTTCTCCTAATTATTTAGAGGTTAGTTCCAGAGAAGGAGGACTACAGATGGAAAAGGAATTGGACAAAACATTAGGAATGACATTATTATATCAAATGTTACCTGGGCAGATCACTAGTGAGTTAGTCCCAGGTCCTGTTTCTAACAGCATGAGGTTCTGTTTATGTACTCCGTGTTTATACCTTTCTTAACACAGGTCGTAAACACCCAGAAAAACTCAGATTCTAATAACAGCCAAAAAAGGTTTGTTAACAAAGAAGGGTTTTTATAACCTGCTAAATGATTTGTATGACAACCACACACTTACAAATACAAATGAAGAACAACTTAAAAATACAAAAAACCCCACACAAACACTTCTATTTCTCCTCCCACCCCTAGGGGAGAAATATGTATATGATTAGGGGAGAAAAATTCCAATAACTGTGTCCCTCTCTTCCAGACCGCCAAACAAAGCTGGTTTCTGGAACAGCGGCTCCAGCCCTTTCCTACCTGAGTTTGTGCCTGAAATGAGTCTGTGCATCCCAGAGCACTTGGCAGAGGGAGTGTGAGCATCAGCAAGCATCAGAATTATTCCTTTCCATGCTGCAGCAGACTATTTTGTTTCCTGTGGGTAAAACATGAAAGCTTCTTTCCTGGGCTGCTGTTTATGCTCTTTTTCGTTCTGAAGCAGAGCCATTGTTGCCTTCTGTTGTGCCTTGGAAAGAAGAGAGGGATATCTCTACACACCTGACCTCTTGTGTCAGTGAGGTACACGGGAAGTGTGTTCCTTCCTGTCATTTGCATGGGCGAAGCCAAAAATAGCTTTTTTCCCTCTGCACTTTTGTCTAACAGGTAAAAAGCTATTAACAGTGCCTCAAATTGTCTCATGGAAATTAGACTCTTTTTATTTTAATTGAAAAGATCCACCCAATCTTGCCTTATTACATAGCAAATTGATAGTCATATTGAGATCACACTTATTCTTTTTCAGCAAGGTGAAACCTCATGGTTTATCACATTGTCAGCGAGTGGTTATTAGAAATCTGTAGAACAATTAGAAATAATTTGAAAAATTACGTTATAAAAAGAGAACATCAATTTCAAGCCCGAGCTTTTAGAACTCAAATTGTTGACTTGAATTGCATCTCTGAATTTAATACATCCAGCCCCAAGGTAAATACTGTTAAGCAAGCTTGAACTAAGCTTAACAGAATTTAACATGTTCAGTTATAATATTTGTTTAAGAAGAATTATCTCTAGCTCTTCTTACAGACATGTATTTGCTACAACTCTTTAGAGCTTTGCCTCTCAGATGCAGTCAACTATCCCTGAACAAAGTGTTCATTACTCTATCTTGAAGCTATGTGTGCTTTTGCATTTACTTTCGGAATAACTGGGCAAATATTTTGATTCAATAATCTGTATAAATCATATTTAATAGGATGAGTTCGTCTTTCAAAGTCCAGTATAAGTGTGTGTGATAAACCACAGATCACCAGGTCCATCCAAACAACAATAACTTATGATCACCATATGTATCACAATGGCCGGAAGGAAACTTTGAAACATCTTCAAGAACATAATAGATCATTCTAGACGTAGTATTGACCAGACATTCTCCATCTTCCCTGAGGATAGACTAGCATGCAGTGGGCTTACACTCTTTAAAGGGAATTCAGGTTAGACTTTCCTCCTGATAATGAGTTGTTGGGTATTAGAATTAGCTAATGAGGGAAACGATATGATCTCCTTGGCAAGAGAATGTAAGGTACCATTTTCTCTCTCATCCTACTCGCTCAGTCCACCATTTAATCTCATTGCTCAATATTTATAAAAAATTCTGTTGAGAGAGACACTACTTAGGAAGAATTGTGTTGTTTTTTGTTTGTTTGTTTGTTGTTGTTGTTGTTTTTCAGAATGTAAAGTTCTTTATGAAGAAATTCTCCTATATTGTTCCATTTCCTTGGGATCACATAAGGTCTAGAAGGAGCTAGGTGCCGTTGCCACCATCCTCTGCCCTTATAGAATTGTTTTACTAAATTATACTTCTTTGTGATGCTATCTCACTACACAAGAAATTGGTTTCATAGCAATGTCTCCTGCAAGAATGCTGTTGACATTGTCTGCTGCTCTGCATAGTCTACTCTTTACGAGGGACCCTGAGAGAAATGACTCCCAGGTCTTAGTACCAGGGCAGTTTCACTTTCTGTAAGTGATTAGTATTTGTTGAATAGACACATTTGCCATTTTATGGTGATAACTAGAAAAGCAAGATCCAATTTTGTGGTACACCCATGTGCAGACATTGTAAATATATTGCAGCAAATTTTTATGTCTCCATCCATATTATTATTTATGTTTTACCTCTGTTTTTATATTGTGCCATTTTGTGATGATAATGATATTTGTAATAATAACAACTTTTTTTTTATTGTATGCTTATTATTTGCAAGGATATATGCTAAAAGCTCAAAGTAGAGCACTACTTGAATTCTTACCACATTCTAGAAATGATCATTTTCTCTTCTCTTATACATAAAGGAACAAAAGCTCAGCACATTTTAGCATTTCCTCTAGCTGTTAGGGGAGGAATTGAGATTTCTTTAAAGATAGGCTCTCAATAGTAAGAACAAACATGTGGAGGACAGTCTAGGTGCCCATCACTGCAATATGTGCCTTATATAGGATATCTTAATTAAAATCAGGAAAACCCCATGTCATAATTACTATAATAAATACTATTATCAGTACTACTTATAAAGGCTATTATTATCTTCATTATGCTGTTGAGGAAACTGATGCAGAGAGAGATTAAGTCACTTTCCAAGCTCTAAATTCAGTGTGGAGGTGGGATTTGAAACCAGGTAGTTTAATTCCAGACTCCAGGAGGATAAATATGACATCATCCTGTTAGTATCTTATATATCCTTGTGAGGTAAGAGGTATTGGTGGCTAAGTACCTGCATACATACACGCATATATCTGCCATTTTCATTACCTTATGTGGAAGCAATCTTGCTCAGTGCTAAGGTAAAAAGAATTTCTTTATATAATGGAGTAGGCAGTTCTGCCTGCAGTCTGGGGGAAGGGCTAGATGACTCTTAAAAATTCCTTTCTGCCCCAATTCAATTGGGTCAAATGCTCCTCGAGGGCAGAGACTATGCAAATGCGCTTTGAGCTGTAATAAGCCTAAACTGCTCTTTCCTGACTTGTTAGTGCCCCTCGGCTTTTCATGAGTCCCAAAGCTGGACAACTTTCATGTTCCTGGTGTGCTTTTTCATTAACCAAGAATGACTTTATTTCCCTTGTAATGGACCCTGCTCTGCTCTTAGACCACACCCATCGGAGTTTTGGTGTCTTAACCGTTTGATGGCTGCCTATTAACAGCTGTTTTCAGGTTCTGAACTTTTACCCTGTGGATGAAGCTTTTGGTCCCAGAATGCACTGGGACACCTGGTTCTTGTTGACCTGAATTTTCTGCAAATCGCGTGCAAGTCATAAGAGTGATGTAAGTTAATAAAGTCTGAATTAATTAGTACTTTTGGTTGCAAGTAAATCTCAATCAGGTTAAGACAAAAGGAATATATTATAAATCCACCAAAATATTATGGAACAACCAAATGAGTGAATTTGGTTTTTTTGGTGATTCTAAACCAAAGCTCTTCTGCCTTTCTTACAAACTTAACCAGATACTCACCAAACCACAATGGGCCAGTATCATTTATCAGAAGAGGGAAGGGGGATAGTGCTTTGTGTTTTTGTTTGTTTGTATGAGAAATAAAATGTAAGGTAATGAATCAAGTCAATACCAGTACTTTCAGGATGCAGGTTTTGGGCTAGAATAGAAATGGATTCTTTAGGGGGAAACAATTTTGATTTACTCCTCATTCTATGGAATCTGCTACATTGCAAGTAAATAAACTGTTCAATTTTCCTTTCGTGGCTACTTCTTTTCTCTCATCTTCAGGGGCTGCGTTCAGGAAATGTGTCTTTGAAGGGGTCAATATTTCTCATCACTGGAGAAGGAGTTGGCTCTTCTGAAAAATCAGCAAGCGGTTCTCCTCAAACGTTGGCTTCTGAATTACATGTGAAAAGTCAAAGAATGAGAGACTGTGTCTCCCCAAGGTGACTGATACACTGACTGGGAGCCACGTGCTTTATGATACTGAGGACAAGGCTGCTCTTCCCTACTCTGCCCTCTGTGACATAACCGGTAATGTCGATTTGTGCCATCACATAAAAGTCAACAAGATCATATGGAGATGACTATTTCCCATGAAGGCCAGTGTGTATAGCATATGTATATAGAACACTGGTTAAGAGCAGAGGCTATGGATTCAGACTGACTGGGTTCATCTCTTAACTCTGTTGCTAACTCCCTGTGCAATCCTGGCAAATTTCTTAAGTCCTCTGTACCTCTATTTCCTCTTCACAGTATTCACCTCATAGACATGAAATAATTAAATCTGTGTATGTGCATAAAATACTTGGAAGTGTAGTAAGTGCCACAGTTGTGTGAACTGTTACTATCATCAGTAAGTCTTCACGCAAACATCCTTTGAATGCTGACCTCATTTCCATTCTCACTGCTTTTCCCTCCCGCAGATCCCCAGCACCTCACCCATCCATCTAGAAGTCTAGGATAATTGCTGCAGACTGTTCTCTCGACCCTCCTCCTTCTGAATCAATCTTCCACGCAGCGTCCTTGTTCATCTTTCTGAAATGCCACTTTCCCTTCTTTCAATCAAAAATCACATTCTCTAGGGTAAAGTTTACTTTTCTTTGCCTGACACTTAAGACCCTCTACAGTTTTCCCTGCCTCGTTGTCAACTTATATTTGTAACTTATATTCGTCTTTTCACTGCACCATAGGAGTGGCTGTGTCTCTTGCGATGGTGGTAGAATGCAGAGAGGGGAACCAGCGGAAAGGAAGAGGTACAGAATGGATATTCCTAATTTTTATGTAGTAATGTAGGGCTTCTGAGGTCGGTTCTAAGCAAGGACTGGCTACATTGATGCCGAAGACTGATACCAGGCCACTCCTGTGGAACCGTGAAAGTCTCCGGATTGTGGGGCCACGGTCACCTTGGGACACGTACACTGCTCCTAAACCAGCCTGGGTCATGAAAAGCTGGGCTGAATAGCATGGGATGGGTCAGCAGCTTTCCTGGATGCTTTCTTGCATAGTGAGAGGTAACCACGTTAGCTGCTGTTAAAACTTGGCCTGCACATTATATTAGCAAAATACAATTTGTAGTTTTAAGAAATATTAAACAGACATGAAGGCAAACACTATATTCCTAATGGGTTTTCGTTTTCTTGTTTTCCTTACTCCTCCTTCACTCTGGCTATCCAAAGCTGAAATTATTTCTCTTTTTTGGTAAAGTGGGATGATTTCATTTTCAACCTGCACTCTGCTATAATTTCTAATGAAATCTGTACGTTGGGGGAGGCAAGGATATTGATATCGATCTCACTTCTCATCTGCAAAATGTGTATGTGAGTGCTGCGTATTGCATCTCATCTCTGTGTGTGTTTTAGTTACGTTTGAGAAAATTTCATAGTTGGCAGGGGCTCCTCTCCATGCTTCTTGCTTGTCTTTGTCTGCACCCCATGAAACTGATCAGGTTGCCAAGTTCTTACGGACATCAAAGCAGGCTCTGGGCTCAGATCATCTCTGTTGGATGCAGAGGAAGAAGAGAAATAGCTCTTGCCCAGAGAACACTTCCCTGACTGAGTTCTAAGTAGATTCTGGGGCTTATCTGACAGTTTTTTCACTGGCCAGGCTCCTAGTGAAGTCAAATATTACAGCTGACGTCAATCGGCTCGTGGCCAGCTGCTGGACTAACGCTGGGCAAAGTCTCAGGACAACAGATCCATCCCCTTTGGACCTTGATTTTTATAGCTCCGTTTTGCATGGTGTTCTTTCAAATAGCAACAAAAACAGTAAACAGATTACAGACCACAAGCCACCCAAGCGTACATTCCTTTCTCCTGAACCCAAATGAATATAATGCCAACCCCAACAAAGGTTAATTAATAGCACAACAGTGATTCTGATAAAAAAAAAAAAAAAAATCCTTCTTCCCACAGGCTCCAGAACTAGGTGCTTGCCAGTGCTGTGTTCCCTAACCACGCATTTCTTGGCACTTATTCTTCACATCCCATGCAAAGACTCTCGATTCTTGGCATACCTTCCACACCGAGACAGATGCAGGTCTGATGCTGGCGAAACCATGAGGTGGGTGACCTGCATTTCTCTGTCCAGCATTTCCCCATATTTGAATACATTCCTATGCATTTTGAATGCCTCCCTTATTTTGCTCAGGAGCCCACCTGCTCATGCTGTCCCCTGGTTTTCGAGAGCCACCAGTGAGACACAACAAAGCCTTATGCTGCTAAACACATCTTTCACAATCACCAAAATACGTACTACTTCTCATCTGCAGGGATCCTTACCCATCGATGGGTCATCACTGGTGACGATGAGTTTGTGTTGAAGGAGACCTAACTTGGGAAAACTTCCTGTGTGTGAGGCAGTTTGTGGACTGGAGAGATATTTCCAGTTCCTAGTTTTGGGCATGGAACACACTCAAACACACACAGGAAAGCCACATTTGGGCACAAGATAACTCATGTACATACAAACACACATAACGTGCCAGATAACCCAGAACCTTGCACTATGTGGTTTTCTTGAGGGAGCAACGAGGCATTTATCTGTAGTCTAGGCATGACCTTGATGTGGTTTCTTATTTCAAGTGGAAGCAGAGAGCTCTCCACCTCTGGAAACTCTGCTTAGAATCTTTCCATCATGGATGTTCTCCTTGGCTACACTGTAGAGATGGAAAAAAATAGAAACTTTACCTTGTTTATTCAGCAGACCCTCTGGTATCTGTTTTTGCAATGAAAGCCCATCAATAATGCTTTAAAATATTAGAAAACACCTTTAAGTGATATTATCTCACGGTTTTAGATTGTCATAGTATCTCAGGGACTACGTACTCAGCCTGTTTATTCTACAGCTTGAAGAAATAAGACCCAATTGGTGGAAAAGACGAGCCTAGAACCAAGATTTGTTCACTCCCTGCACCACACTCACTTGCTTTAGGAAAATCATGAATTCTATCTATCCTCATGAGAATTTTCATGAACTCCCCGCCCCCCGGTTATTTTTAACCCTCTGATAAGAAAGTTCTGTGCAATTTAATGTTGCATAACTCACTAATTTATTTCCTCTTAAAAGTTGGTGAAACACTTTGGAAAATAGTGTGAGTAAAATAGAGGAAAACAATGGAGCCAATTACTGCACTTGACAACAGAAACGTAATCATGCCCTTTATGAATTCATTGTTAATGCTTTATCCTTGGTTTTTCAAATGTGCCATGGCTATCTCATGCATAAAAGAGAAAAAAATGCCTTAATCTTTCCAATATGAACTGAACGTTAAAATCTAACTAGATACTATGCAATGCAGCTCAACTTTTATGTGAAAAATAATGTACTTAATTATAGTTAATACTAAAAACTTTAGATGTTCTTATTAGCTACCCCTATGTTCTACCTTATTCCCAAATAAACACTACTTGAATCAGGCTACACTCCTACTGTCCCTAAGTCACTTCTGGGGCAAAGATCAGGGTTATGTGGTCTTTTTTTTTTGAACTACCTTTCTTTTCCTAACCTTAAGTCATATGTATTTTCAAGTTCAAGCTTAAATTCTACCTTCCCCAATTAATTCTTCTCTGTAGAAGTTATGCTTTTCTATCCTTTAATTTAAACCTTGTAAACATACCATTTTTATACCACAAAATTCCATATTTAATTATACCCAATATGATATAGCTTGTTGCTTTATGGTCATCTAGCTAAAATTTGCACTTTGACTGAAAATTTTTATGCAGACATTATGTGTCTTCTCTAGTCCTACAACACCCAGCACGATAGAGCAGAAATAGATGCCCAGTAGGTGCATGCTGTTGATTAGCCTATGACTGATGAAGGGGTTATATGACACAAAGCACAGACCCTGCTACTCAAAGTGTGGTCCGTGAACCAGCAGCATCAACATTCCCTGGGAGCTCGTTAGAAATTCAGAATCTTAGACCTCATTCTAGATCCGCTGATTTTTAAAATTCAATGATTTATAAAGTTTGAGAAGAATACTAGCTTAGGAGAGCAGGACTTCCCACTAATTTCTGACCAATATGATGCAGGTGCATAACTCTTCTGGCTCAGGATTGATACGTGTTCACAGGGGGAAATGATTCTTTAACATTTGTGGTCATCAACTCCTTAGAGAATCTGGTGAAAGCTCCAGACTTTCTTTCAAGAAAATGAACAGAGATATACACACATAGTATTTTACATATAATTTATGAGCTTAAAGGATGCATTAAGTTTATAAGGAGATGTTTTATGGTACTATCGATACTGTGTTAAGAGTCCCTGTTGAGAATTGTTAAGTGTATGAAGATTAAGAATCATTTATCTGCTGAAGTGCCCAATTGTGTGTTGTATATTTACCGTTGAAAAACAAGGGAGGCCCAATTGGCCTTCTGCTAAAAGGATAGTCTTTGGTGTTTGTACTAAGTGTTTGGATAGGCGATAATAACCATATGGAATGTTGCTCCTGCAGGTGGGAATATCAACATTAGTGTGTAAAAGTTAATTTAGCTAGGAAAGAGGCCTTCATGTAATAGATTTCATTCATCTCAGTAATACAGTAAGCTTTGATTTAAGCAGTCAAGATTGTCTACCTAATTGTGTACTTAATTTTTTTTTTTTTTAAGCTTCTGTCTTTCTTTTAACCCAAGCAAAGAGCCATATGCTTTTCATGTATTTTTTTTTTTTTTAAGTCCTTTGGGGTGGTGATCTGAATTGCTCTTAATTATCAATTAAATTTTCTCCAAGTAGATTGTTAAAACTTTCGATGAGCCCAATTAATGAGAACCACACTCTATCAGCAAGAGTGAGGTTGATTATTTTGTCTTCTTTATTGTACGAAAAGAAAGGATCAGATATCTCAGATCAATGTTAAGTGGGGATTATGGATGCTAAAAATAAAAAAAAAGCATGACCAAGGAAGTCAAAGAAGTGGCCTCTCTCTTCGGTATTGAGTCTAATAATATTATGTTTGAAAATATTATACCCCCATTTATACTAAACAGAGTGACAAATTAATGGCTATATTTATATTTTAAAACTGTACTATTGTATATTCTTTACTAGTGCTTTTTTCTTGGGAGAAATAATAACCAAACATGTATTAAAGAAAATTTATATTTGCTAATCAGTAACATGTGAAATTGGGATTATGCTATTCTGATTTTTGGATAGGGCATCTGTGAGCACACTCTGAAGATACACAGCCTGATAAGTTTCTATTAGTGAAATCCTAAAAGTAGTGTCAAGAAAACTTGGTGTATTGTAAAGTACTCAGAACTTCTCAGAATAGATTATGCCTCAGGGAAAAGCAATGATTTAACATTAAAGAGAGCTTTCACTAGCCATAGAAGCTTTAGAGTTGACACAAAGGGCTGGCTAGTAATAACAAAGTATAACAGATTACCGCTTTCATTATTAATCTCCAAAACAAGTTTTAGACTATTTCACACTCTTCATTATTGAGATACTGGGTGAGAATCAGAACTGAAAAGAAACAAAAACTGAATTCCATTGAAGTGGATTCAATTGAATACATTTGTAGAGAACTTAGTACATGCCAGGTACACTTCTTGGTTAGTGCAGCAAAGGAGAGTTAGAAAGAGAAAGGGTCAGGGTTTGGTACAATAAGACATGTTATCTATCATTAAAATTTTTGCTGTCTAATTGGAGAAATGCACACATATATCCTAAGGATTAAACAACTGATAACATCTGGAATTGTTAACCTTAAGGAAATGAAGAAAATGAAGAAAGGAGGCTGCCTTATTGTTGCCTTTCAATCCTTTATGCTTTTTCTTTCTTTTTCTCACCTTATTTCACTGGCAAGAAGGCTGTATTTTATAAGGATAAAAATCTTATTTAAAAGTGAAATTCTATACAATATCTCCCATACATCAGCAGGGGCTCAGATATCATTGAAACAGCTGGTTTTTATGGAGCCCCTGAGATCGTGTCGCTCAGGCAATCACATCTCCAATAATAGAGACCTTGTCAAAATGACTGAGAGTGTTTGACTTATTTCGCTTAGCATAATAATCTCAAGATTAAAAAAAAAAAATGACTGAGAGTGGAAGTCAGATCTTCAGCTTGGGGCATGAATTCCAAAGATGGCTTTTGAGATGGTTTTGGAGAAATTCAATTAAGACTGGCCATGGAAAACTTACGAATCAGATGAAATTTAAATTTGGTGTGTTCCCAAAGATAGTCCTATTCTAAAATATGGCTAGCACAATTAGAAGGAGGAGGGGGGAATGAGATGTATTGGTAATCTTTTCACTTTTAGAAAATTCTTTTTATTTATGAAATTAGTCTTAATTTACCTAACCCTGTTTAATTGGAAAGCACTTATATGAAACCTAACATAGACCAATTCCATTTCGTATTGCTCTTTCCTTAGTGGAAACAGAACAGTTGTATACTGCCATGTTCAGATACGTAAGAAAACATCTGGGTTAAGTCTTCAGAATGGGATAATGTGACCTGACTTGTTTAGAATGATGTCACTTTTGTACATTTGCATCATAGCAGCTCAAGGTCAGTTATATGCTCAAATCAAAGGCAAATGACATGTGATTTCCCACTTAGTCTTCAGTGGATACTTGGTTCCCAAGATGGGAATTATATTGCCAAGGAAAGTGCCTTGGCTTTTGCCTAATTTGCATAACATCCATCATAGAAAATAAAGCGGGATTTGCAGAGAGCAATGACTGCAGTGAGGATGGTGATGACGCTAGCTATGATGACAATAATGCTTACTACTTTGAAATCAATATGACTGAAACAGAATTATAACAACTATAGCCTTGATCACATGAATCCCAAGTTGTTTATATCTCTGGGACATGCTATTAACCAAAGCAACAATGGCACTTTGTGTAGATAATAGGGCAAGTTTAATCAAATTTTGCTTGTAGGAATTCAATATATTCCATCTCTTTTTTTACTTCCCTTTGGGAATCAGGGAGGGGGGGGATTTAAGGGTACAGAGGATAGACCATTTCACCTAAGACTGAAAAGCCAGAAAGAGAGATGGAAATGGCTCAATGGTGAGTTTGGACTACAGACGAATGAATTAATGACAAATTTACAGGATGACATCTAGAGGGAAGAGAAAAGACCAGTCATTTTTGGTAAGTACTTAAGAAACTTTAAGTAAGCATCATGCCCTTTAAATTAATTTCTGTAACTAAAACAGTTTCTAGAACTGGATGGCATCTTAGAAGTCATTTAAACTCTCCCATTTTATAGAGACCAGACTTTAAAGCTTACAGAAGTTAAATGGCATGATGACTGTCATATGGTCACTGGCAGAGCGGGGGCAGGAATACTTGCTTCCTAATTCCCCTCTGACAGCTTTGAGAGGAAAGTGGGTTTTCACAGAGGCTCCAACTCTGTGAACAGATTAAGTGGAATGTGACAGATGGACTGTGTTTATTGCTGTTCTCACCAAGATGTACAATTATTGAGATGCTGCATAGTGTAACGTTCAACGCTTACTTGTCGACATCTATTTTTTTACTCATTGTTTATTGTGTTGCTTGGAGAGTGTTAAACATTTTGTAAACAATGCAATTTATTTTCCTGAAAGGTTATATAATCAAGTAAAATCGCTAACTGGAGAACTGCAGTTAAACTATATTTTCAAAGCAAAATCCTTTTTCTCTTTTGGTGACTTGCTTCCTACCAGCCCCATATAGGGATGGAAAAAGCATGCATGCCTCACTGTGGTTTTTGTTTGGGTCATGTCCTCCAGCGCGAATTCTAAAACCTGGATCTGTTTTCTCCCGACACTGGAAGAGTCTCATGAATGTAAATGTAAATTATTAATTTCTTTTTTGAGATGACATAATTGATTTAAATGTCTTTCAACTTGTATTTTTGTTTCTAGGTTGGCGTCTGAATTTTATTTCTAAACGTATTTTTTCTTTTATCCTGCATGTTCTTGGCCTCAAAACAAAGTAACTGCCACTGTTATCAGACCAATTATCCATCGACCTATATTCTGTAAAATTATTTTATTCGTTTTTTAAACCTCAGTAAATTAACCACAAAGAATGTCTCATTTGTCCATTCATTCGTTCGTTTGTTTGTTTAATTACTAACTTCAGCATTGGCTCTTTGTTGGGATCAGTGTCATCTCTGGGGTTGAGAAGATGAATGAGACGGTATTTATTCTACCTGAGGAGGTTCGGAAGTCAGTGGCACAAAAGGTAATTTCAAAGGAGGGTGCAATTGCTGTCCATATGTTTCACCTCATAAGGTCTGACATATATTATAAGCGTCCTTAATATCCCTTAATTATTGGGATTTATCAATCATGATTTTCTCTCAGATTTAGCCTATTTTTATTTCTAGCCTATAACTCCTCAGAACAGAGAAATTCTTCCTCAAGTTTACTACTTAGCCCTAGAAAACTACATCTTTACCTCCTCATGAAAGGATCCCAAGGTCCACAGAGCCTGGGTCCCAGGTCTTCAATGCCTGAGAAGAAAATACATGATACTGATTTGATTACACTATGAAGGCCTCATTTGGTGAATCTTCCCTCAGCTCCTATTCGCTGTGGTATTAATATATTCATGATGTATTCTAGCTAAGAAATATATTTTGCTGAGAAAGGGGATTTTAAAAAAATAATTTGAATGTCAACTATAATTTAATATATATATATATATATATATATATATATATATATATATAGTCACAGGATATGGAGTACAGCATAGGGAATACAGTCAATGGAATTGTAACAGCTATATCATATATCAGAGGGGTAGTAGATCGGGGGAAGGGGGTTATCACTTTGTGAGGGGTGTAAATGTCTAATTATTACATTGCTTTTTACACCTGAAACTAATAAAAATAAATGAATAAATAAATAGTTTCTTCTACATTTCATTCTTTAAAATAGATCCTAACAATAACAAAAACAACAAAACCAACCAAAGAAACCAAACCAAACAAACAAATAAACAGGGGATCAAAGGTAGGGAGAAGTACAAATTAATCCACAAGAAGTGCTGCTGCTATGTGAGGTTCTGCTTCTTGTCTGATACATACAATCCTGATAATGTACACAGAATGAGAAGAGGGCCTTTTCCATTGATTGAAATACAATGGCAATCTAAGATTTCTAGACAACTAACCAGATAAATTAGTTGTTATCCACAATGAGATTCACATTTCCTTTCTGTATTCATGAAAGAACAGAAAAAAGAAAGACAATTCCCACAACATGTGGTCATTTACTTATATTTGTAAGAAGGACATTTCTTAAATACAAAATCCAAAGGATTAAAACAGATGAAAAAGGAAAAAAAAAAAAAACTTTAAGGGCAAACTAGTAAAGTTTAATAATAATCTACATTCAAAATAAGATTGAGGAGATTCAGGAATTAAGATGTTGAGGAAAGAAACTTATTATCAAGGGACTTATAATTTTAAGGGGCAGGAGTGAAGTAAGAGACATGTATTTCTTTATGTGAAATGTAAACTTTGGTTTGAAATTTGACAGCTATGAAAGGAGTTTGAACATATGATTTTTATGCATGTTTCCCCAGCAAATAAGTCTTTACAATAAATCTAAATATATACTAAGTCTGCACAAAAACTTAGATCTACACTGTGTACTATGCATTCTTGACAAGGCAGTATGATTGAAGAGATAATGAACTGTAATACCAAGGAATGGAATCTCTCATGGGAAACAAAAATGCATCAGGAGACCTCTTATTTTCATGTGTTAGCAAAGTAAAGCCTATAAGTGGTCTTTGGCAGGAGTTTACATACGCTAATGAATAAGGAATATGAAAGCTTATACTTCATTAGGCTGACAAGAAATCAATCACATTTGATGAACCAGTAAGTTAGATTAAATGCCCGGGAGTTCCCTCTGAGTACCAGATCGGATCCAGCTTTATGCGTAGGTCAGACAGGGACTGTGCTTGTAGTTACTACTCACAAGGTCAGTGCCTTAGAGTTCATTGAAAAGCACATCCACAAGCCACATATTAACTCTTTTGAAAATCTGTGTCTGTACATCTTGGCCATTATTTGGATTGTTTGTCATAGCAGTTTCATTGCTGCCTGGGTTCTTGGGCTCTCTATTACTATCGGGTGTAAGAAAATGTTATCATTTTTATAACCATGTAAAGACAAATCTAATATGTTATGAAAGGCAAGTACAACATGATACAACATTGGATTAGCTATGGTTTTGTCTCCCTGGCCTTCTTTGAACTAGCACAGATTAAATATTTCTAATTCTACCTCACTTATTTTAGTGATATCTCTGAAAAGGAGCTAGATTGTTCTGAAGTTTTTTTCTCAGTTCTATGGCCCAAATCACACAATAGAATTTTGAAATCAAGTTTGGACAAAGTAGTACAGTAAGAAACATCAGACTGTGTATCAGTGCATATTCTAAAGCAAACCTGTCCTTTTTCTACTTCAAGAACCAGCCATGTCACCTTGGGTAAATGATATCATCTCAATCTATTACCACAATCCTCATCTGCAAAGTCATTCATCCCTTCAACATCTGTTCTTTTAACAATAAAATTCTATGGATCTATATTATTATATAATTTTTCTAATTGAAAAGTTCTTTAAAAAAAGAATGGTAATTTAGGGACCATGAAAACCTTGATGGGACAGAGAGTACACTTATTAGCAATAGTAGAACAGTGAGCCTGAGATTCTCCTGTGGTGTTTGCCCAGAATCTTAAAATTACATTATCAGAACATTAAAATACCTCTTTTAACTCTAACTTCTATAGGAAATGACAGTCATGCCTAATTTCAGGATTATTTGTGCTTTAAGTAGAGGATTTGTTGTGAATACAGGCGAATTATTCTAATAAGAGGTGTAAGCCAGCAAGTAATGTCAGATGTAGGATAATATCCTCAGGTATATACACTTAGTCCAAGATTATAAAATACACAATGGCTTCTGACCTCTCTTAGGATGAATATCTTGGTTTTTCTTTTCTAGGTACATCTTCATACTTCTCAGTACTTTACTCATCAAAAATTAATTGAATACAGTACTCATTACATGCACAGTTCAGAGACATGGGTGATCTCTTTAAGAAGAAATATTGCTGTATGGGCTCATTAGATTTTGTTGACCAATAGACTGATGGTTGGAAATAATCCTTTAGAAGGATTATTTAGCAAACTTCTTTGGAAGCGACTTCTTGCAGATATTTAAATTTCTTAATTCTGTGTTAAATTCAATATGACACTTTGAAAATTATCAGGGTGTCAGAAGCTCTGCTTGGGAATAAAATTTAAAGAGCCACTACACCATTTTGCTGCCATGGAAAGTCTGTCTTTATGATAACTCAGAGGAAAATAGGACTGCTATATTCTTAAAATAGTCCAAGAGAAGTCATTTATGATGAAATATTATATAGTATTGTGTATTTCTGACAGTAAATCAGTTCCCTCAACCAGGAAACGTCTTTTTCAAATTTAAAACAATTCCAGCTTGTTGCATTCTAGTGGACACAGAATACAATTGCTTAGTAATTCACCTGCCATGGCCTTCTAAAGTTAGAGCTGGTTACCAAGTTATTGTAAGCCATCTCTTCTCCAATCTAAGTCTCTTTACCTTTTCGAAGTAGGAATTTAGATTGGAATTATTAGCTTGTTTTAATGAAAAACCTTTTTGGAAGCTTGCCATATCATATTTCAATGCTGATGAGTTTGTTTTTTTGTTTTTTTAAATATGTTGTTGTCATGCAGGGTGTCACGTGGGGTCTTTGGTCCCACTCCCCACATAAGAACGCAAGACATGGTGAGGCCAAAAAGGAGCCATAGATGGGGGAGTCATACCACTATAGTCTCGCTGGCGGTTGGGCTGGAGATACAGGAAGCAGGAGCCACACGATCTGCAACCTGCCATTTGTCTGCCAACAAACCTCGCTTGCTAGCTGCAATCCGCCTCTCTGCAATCCGCAATCCATGCTTGCTAGTTTAGCCACAGCAGTTATATCAGTGGCTAATGGCTAACCGGTAACAGCTGATGGCCAACTAGTCACAGCTGATGGCCATCTACTACCCGAGCCAGCACCTTTCCACGTTAGGTCGAGAGCCTGGAAACTGCTGTTTGGGACTCTGCCCCCACAGTTGTTTAAAGACAAAATAAATAAGGAGTTTGGGGTAGTAGGATAGAAAAAGAAAGGCAATTCACTCACAAGATATCCCAGAGGTAAGTGCCAAAAGAGAGACTGGGTGTACCACTGGAAATAGTTTGACCTGAGGTAGTTCAAGAAGGCAAATGGAGCCATTAGACACACATGTTGGAAATTTGGTCTAGACTCCAGGGGCTGTATGCAAGCTCATCACTATGAGTAAATTCCTTAGGCACCTATCACCGTCACACTCACAGTGGTCACTCAGGAGAGGTGGGGATATACTTTACTAGGGCTTTCTTATCAATTGTTCCAAAGGCAATAGGAACGTAGTGAAATGGTACATGATAGAATTCTGATCCAATTTTTTTTATACCCAAATATGAATATTCACTGGATATTCAAATGGATGGTAGTAGGGAGTTCCTTCATTTAGGACTTACTATCAAAACAACAAACATCATTTAAAAACAAAAAAACAAAAAACAGAACCTGACACTGTTTTCATTTGGGGATGTTCTTATGAAGTATGCATATATTTCATATCAATGTTTCCAAGATTTACTTGTTCAAATCTTTTACTATTATGAAATACTGTATTCAGAAAGGCAAACTATTGGCACCACAATGAAGGAAAGGCAGACATTTTCCTTCTAGCTCTTTTCCTTGACCTCAGTGGTTTGTTTAATATTCTTAGGGCTTTATTTCGGTGACTAGAGTGGTTGTCTATATTGTCACTGGGAGTGTGATTCAAAGTTGATTCTTGGCAGCTACTGGCCTAGTGTGACTGTATATTCCTTTTTGCTTGGGAAGTCCTGGTTATGGGTTTTGTACCATTATTAATTTTTCACAGGACGCTCTTTGACTTGTGAAAGTGGCCTGATTTGGACAATAAGTGATACAGTCATGATTAACATAGTTTCTTTCCTCATCCTCCCCACTGTGATGACCTCCTATGTGATGCCAGACCTATTACTGAGGGGTGAGGGGAGGGGTCTTTATAGATGGTTTGACTATTTGAGAAGGTTCTGTCTGGTAACCAGAATTCTCCTCTTTGCCATCACCAGGCTAAGCTGAGTTTTGATACAGGACACGCACTTGGGATTGGAGCTCTTCACTGGTAACTTTCTTGATTGAAGAGAGTGGAAAGAGATAAAGTCAAAATAGGAGTTTGGTAAACAAAATAGAGAACGTGGGACAGAGGCAGATGTTGGAAAAATTTCAAAGAAGGGAATGAAGTAAAAATAGAACCCTCAAGAAGTATATGTATAGACACCCTGGGAAGAAGGCAAACAATATTATTGCTTTTGCAATATTTCTTCCACTGTCATTTTTCTAATGGCATTTCTCCTTGGACTTCCCTAATCAGATATAAGCAGGTTATCACCTGTCCCAACATTTTGTTTCTCTCTGCAAGGTCATTGTTCTGGCACTGGTGTGCTTATTTACTCTCTGGTCCTTTCTCATAGTTTACATTTTCTTCAGATTCTATTATTCATATCTCTGCCTTCATTAGGGTCAATCAAATAAATTAATTTGCATAAGAATTAGAAAGGCTTAATGTACCTTTTCCAATAAACTTGCATTTTTAACAGAGACCTTCAATGTCTTTTTAACCTACCAAGGACTGTGTTATGTGGGGAACTGGCAGAAAAATAAAAGGGAAAACATATTTCAGTCACTGGACTGTTGATTCTCTTAACTCATATCCTAAAGCCTCTTCATGTTCCACATGCTCATAAGACAAGCTCTTACACAAGGTCCCGGCCAGCCCTAAGTCTAATTCCTCAGTGTTGTGACTGGTGATTCACGCTAAGGTTGGCTTTTGAGAGTAGAGTATTTCTTTCTCAAAACACAAATAAATTATTACTATCCATTTCAATGTATAAGAGCCATTCCACTCCCCGCTCTGTCTAGCTTTGGAAAATGCAATTGCTCTTCTCAGCGTACCTTGATTTCATAAATATTAGAAGAGAGTAGGGCTCAGTTTGTACCATTGTAAGACTGACTGTGAAATTATCTTAATATAGGGTTTATATATTAATGTTCACGAACTTTTAAAATTTTGGTCTCTGAATGTGAGAACACTAAATGTATATTTTTCTTCTCAAACTCTTTTTTGGTTTATAATATATGTTAATGAGTATTAAAGACACGTTCCTTTTTAAGGGGGCATTTTTTAAAGTGAACTTTTCCCCAATTAGATTTATGGACCTGGTATGGATTACTGGGAAGCAAACTTGGCTGAGGATCAGGAGGTTTGATTTCCCGTCACAACTCTCCTGTGTTTGTCAATTGATATACCAAAAAAAAAAAAAAAAAAAGGTTTTTTTTACCCAGTCGTTTCTCCATCTACTAGCAGAATCTCCTTTATGTTTCCCTATGCATTTTGTAATTATCCTATAGGAAACCTCTATTATATCAAGTACCATAGTATTCTGTATTCCTTTGTCTCCTTTTATGTTTCCTCCAGTCATGGCAAGATGGTTTTTATTGTTTTTTTTTGTTTTTTTTGTTTTCATCTTAACAAACCCAAGATTTATCCCAACTCTAGGCATATTGCAGGTGCATCATGTTTATTGAATTAAAGACTGAAAATCACAGGCAAAATGAGCAGTCTGCTGTGCATTTCTGTCCTCATCTACAGGTGAGGAATAACTAATCTCCGGCTCTTCCTAATTCACAGGGCAGACTGAGTGACTCCAAAGAGGAGGTCGTCCCCTTTAAGTGGTCTTCTCTAACTCCCCTCTCTGCCTGTCTCATGTCGCTCTATTCCTTTACCCTGTTTTATTATCTTCATAGTTTATTTTTTGACTTCCCCACTGGAATGTTAACTCTATCAGGTGGGTACCTTATGTGTCTTGTTTTATGTAGAATCTGTTGTACCTTTTAGAAAGACACATGGTAGGTGCTCAATAAATAGTTGAGTGAATATTGGACTTTCATATATGGCACTCGGGGGACTAACTCAATAAATGTTAATTCCCCATATTTTTATGTAACGGAATTGCCATGAAAATATGTTTTTATTATCATTAACCAACTTTGAAGTTTCTCTCTTGTTTAAACAAGAGAATACATGCTAAATGAAAAAAATCTTATTTGAGGCTAATATCCTTTTTTGGAAGAATTGTGAATATATGAGCCTTTTAATGTGCACCTTCTTATTTTGTTGAAATTCCTCAGATTCTTTTTCAAGTGACTAAGGAATATTTCTTGAGCCCGCAAGTCTTTTCTCAAAGTTGGAAGATAGTATTTAATATGAGAAAAACATAAGCCTGTGTTGCAGGAATTAAACATATGTGCATTTTTAGTCAATGTGAGGATCTCAACTTGATACTTAATTGTAACATCGGATAGTGGTATGAAGGTAATTTAGGGAATAACAATCAGCATAGGTGATTTCACGTTTGTTTAGGGTTGATGTTTTGTGAATCTGAACATGGATGCCCCCGTAATTTGTAGAACCATAATTGCATAGTCTGCGCCTAAAAGAAGAGTTTTTAGTATTGGGTCTTTTGTGCCCTCTGTGTTTTAAGGACATTTGTGTAGAGACTTACCATCAGAGAGGTGCGTTGGTTTGATGCTGCCATCAAGCAGTGTTTGACCCAGTCATTTCTCATGTTTATTTTCATACCTAATTAATGAGGATGTTGTTGAGAAATATGTGAACACGAATATCACAATTACATACACATAGTATTATAAGAGAGTTGATCATCTTCATACTCAGGAACAGAACCACCATATGTTTATGCATCACGGGACTGCAAACCATGTATACAGGGGGCAGATGTTTTGTAGCATTTTTACAGTATTATTTAATTGTATAGTCATTTTATAGGTTATTAACAATAAGAAACCTCCAGTATCTCCTCCCCTGAAAATAAGAGCTGTTAGAAAGCTTTTAACTATGGATTTGATTAGGAGCCAGTTGTTTAAATTCAATGCGGAGACTCTATTGTACTTCACCATATCCACCATATCATTCAGAAGAAAAACTTTTAAGACCGAATTGGGGAAGCAAAGGGTGGAGAACTGGCTTCAAGCAGTCATACTTCTCACGGTCAGCTGCATGCTCCCAAATGTGGGTTTGTTTAATGCAAAAAGGAAAAACAATCTTAATAGATATTTAATAAAAGATTCTACAATGGGTGCTACACAACCCATTTCCCACTTTCTATGCCTTAATCTACTTAATTGAGCTTTGCAAAATATATAATATCAAATGGCCATGTAAAAGTTTATTATGCCAATGGTGGACATTTGCTCATTGCTTAAAAGTCAGGTCTCTATAATGAAAAAGTTTAGAACATAAAGAGTGTAGTCCAAGCACACTTTAACTTACCTTCTCAGATTCTGGATAATTTTTGAGAGCTGCTGATCTGGGTAAGCACCAAAAGAGGTTAAAAATTTAACACGTTACACATTTAAATGATATGATTGCCATTGTTGCTGAATCATGTGGCATTTTCTTTATATACACTAAAAGTTAACTGACCCTCATAGATTAGGCCTCAATTGTCAGGTATTCAGCATATACGTTGTCAGAACTTTAGGTAAAATATAAAGATTCATATTTAAGATTAGCTTTGCTTTGTCTTTTAGAGAAATACAAAGAAAATTGTTCTTGAGGAATACTATACACTATAGTGTGAGGTCATATATAGGGATCATTATATTTTTTATTTAGTCGATATTCATATTACAAATATACATTGTGTAATTTTTGTTTTTACTTTTCATTTTAAAGTAAATCAAAATAAAACATGATATCTTATAAAGATAAAAGTGGTGAAAAAAAATTTTTCCTTAGCTTTACCTTTCTCAGTTATGCTGATAGGATGCGATAATTCCAAATATTTAGAACCTTAGATAACTTTATCAATTTGGAAATAAAATTTGTAAATAGGTCAAGAGAAGTATTTTTTGTTCTAAATTTTGGAATGATGAGAGTAAAACAAGGTTACCTTTATCTCTTGAATTCCATCAATACACAACCTATTCTAGGGTTAAATGTTGGGGAGAGGGTACCCTATATGTATATGATTATTTGTATTTATTTTTCAGATACTTTCTTTGGTCTTTGTACTAAGAGATAAAGCTGGACTGCGTAAAATATTCATACCTGTTAATTTTGCTCCTCTGATATTTTAAGCTCAGTAGCACAAGTAAGGCATATTATAAACGAAAATGTCACTTTTTTCAAATTCAGGGTTTTCCTATAAGGGCTTTCTAAAAACAATATAAAACTGATAGCACTGTATATTTGAGAGAACCAAATTTATGGGCTAGATTTTGAAAGTATCATATTTTTGTTTGATGCTTATAGTATATATATGTGTGTGTGTGTATATATATCTGTATATGTATATATATGATGTGTGATCTATATATTAAAATCTTATATTGTTGAACTTAAGTGAATTTTGGTATTTGAAATGGGGTTTTGTGAGTTATCAAATGAGGTAACTTAGCCTGAGAGGACTTTGAACTTTGGACAGTAAAATGCAAATGTAGGTGATACTGTCATCGTCATGTTTGTGGTGTACAGGACATCTTCAGTCTTCTCCCTGCCCACATTGGAGAGTTTCTGTTTCTCTCCATATGCCAGGCCAGTATTTCAAATTTTACATGTATATGTAATTTTCCCTAGTGACTGTTCTCATCATTTTCAGACAGTCAGAGAAAATTAGACAGTTAGAAAAATAAAGTTGGATTATTTATTTCATGTTCTTTCTATGCTATAGTTCTTCTCTTTTGTTAACATAAAAAGTGTTCCCTTATATGTTATAGCAACCAACTTGACATACAATTTAATATATTTGACAAATAAAAATAAAACATTTTCCCTAATTAGACCAGTAAACACAGGTCTTTGGATTGAAATGCTATTAACCTCCTAAGCCTTAGAAGTAAAAAATATATTTGTCATGAATCAAGGAAATTGTCTCTAAATGTTACACTGAGAATTTCCATTTTAAACACCCAAAGACTGAGACAGGTAGAAAAGGGTTCTGAATCACAAATAAAGTTAATTTCATCAAACACATAAGAATTACATCCTCCTTTTAAAATCATGGTTAAAATCAGTAGGGTTAAAAAGTATGTTTTTCCTTCAGAGTTAGTTTTTAAACATATTTGGTATGATAATCCTATGGCACAGGGTAAACTCTACAGATATTGATCAATTCTGATAAAATAAGCCTTCCTCTCTTTAGTCACTATCTGTCATTCATTTTTTCCGTACTTATAGTCTGTTTAGAATTCCATATTCTATTATATTCTATTAATTTAGAATTCCATATTCATAACAGTCTGAAACTGTTATGTTATGTTTCAGAACTATCTTTTTTGATAACAAGTTGGTCACTGTATATTAAATTCATGCCATTAAGAAATAATTTTAAAGTGTTGATTTTAATATTTAGGTTGTAGAATATTTGTTTTCTTATTCGATCTTCTTAATGAATTTAATCACCTACGAAAAATGATCAAGATGATTACCATCACTTAGAAACAGTAATAAGGCTAAATAAACTAGGCTTTGTACTTTAATACGAGAATGACTCATTTCCTTTTATTCCCTATTAACTGGATCTTTTCTACAATTAAATTTATTGGGGTGACATTGTTTAGTAAAATTACATAGGTTTCCAGCATACAATTCTAGCATACATCATCTGTATATTGTATTGTGTGCTCACCACCCAAAGTCTAGTCTCCTTCCATCACCATATATTTGACCCCCTTTGCCTTCTTCTACCATCCCCCTCCCCCCACACCTCCTTACCCTCTGGTAACCACTAAACTGCTGTCTGTGTCTATGAGTTTTATTTCTTTATTTGTTTGCCTTGTTCCTATTAACTGGATCTTCAGACTTTTTTTTTTTTTTTTTAAATTCAGGAACCTTTCTTACCATTTGAAAAATAGTGTACTTTAAATATTAGTCATAATATTCAATTTAATGCTTTTAAGACCATAGCAAGCAAAATTTCCTGAGATTACTATTGCCAGTATTTCAATTAAATGAGAATGAAAAACTACTTATTAAAATCTTGTTGTTTTTAAATATCAAGAGTTATTAACAATGCCTTAGCTTATGTTTGGATATACACCTGTCCTTTCCTCATGTTTCTAACATTTGCTTCTTTTCCATTATGGATCTTAGGAAACATTTTAATGGAAGCAAATGTACTTTTATCCAGGAGAGCTAGGCTCTTACGTAATATGTTACACTGAATTTCATTTTGGTCAACTGCTACATAGTGCCTAACTATATCCTCTACAATGAGTGACTCTTGACCAGAGTGAAAAAGCAATTCTGTGTTGTTGAGTTTCCATTTTGTATGCCTGTCAAAAACATCTTCAGACAAAACTAGTAATATGTTAGGTCTATAACAAAATTAAACACATTTTAGTGAAAAAAGCACTGAGCCATGTTTTAAATATTTGCCTGTATACCAAATCACATGCATGATGACGATTGCTGTTTAGCCAAATATGGGACCTAAGCTTAAGAGCCAATTTCAGCAAAGGTATTGATTGCTCAAATTAGGTGGGAGAATGCTTTAAAAATGTATTCTCATTAGAGTTTTAAATATCTCATAGCCAGTAGCTATCACTAAACTGACAGATATTTTGAGGATTCATAGGCCCACTTAATATTAATTGAAATATCATTTTTCCCTGCGGGATTGTCCAAATTACCTTTCACTTTCTGTCTTTATCCTGGTGAAAAAACCTTGACTGGAATTCTTAAGTTATAATATGGGGTCTTTAACTGCCCAAGAGCTTCATTTTGAATACTTACTTCAACAGTACAGTGTGGGGTGTGTTAAAAGTCCCACAATGAGTAAACAGTTATGTCTGCCCAGCCCTTCTCCCCAACTGAAATTGGGTATATCATTATCAGGGTCAAAAGGAAAAAAACATTAAATTTGATACTGGTTCTGTCATTTTCAATGGGTTTTTGTGAAGAAAAAAAATAAAACTGATGCAGTGTCAAAGCACTTTGAAAACTTTTGGGTACCATTATCTTTAATTATTGCAATCTTTTAATGACCTGAATATGTTTATCTGCTATCCTATAATTTTTCCATTAAGAAACATAGACATACCTCTGAATCTTTTCATTGGTTCCAAGAGTTGTTTTTTAGAGGTAGAATCTTATCTTTCAAAATTTCAAAGGAAATTTCCTTTTATTTTTAATAAAGCATGTGCATTAGACCTTCTAAATATAAAGGTTTGTGGTGTATTGTATTTTACTATATACTAACTTTACTAAAGATAAAATAAGTAATAATAAATAAATTAAAATTAATGAATTAAAATTAATTTCAGGGAAATTATTTATTTGAAATGTAAAACATTAAGCACTAAACACAAAAAAATTGCTGGGATGTTATTAGTCAGATTTTATTAATGTTCATCATAGCATAATTGTTTATGAATGTTCAGTTCTTCAGTTTATTCTTTTCTTTACATGATGAAGCTGCAGGTTTTTGGGGGAGGGGTTGACAAAATTTAAATTTAAGTAAGACTAAATGGACAACCTGATAGACTTGTTTGCAATTCACTGAACTTATTGTGTCATACAAAATCATTAATTGCCAATATTTAATTTCAAGTCTTTTCATTAATTGCAATTTTTTCTATGATAAATTTTAGAGTATTACAGATTCATTTTTTCTCATTTATTTATTGGAGTTTATGGGCATAGAAAAGTATTACAATTAATAGTTTTTTTCCCTTCTTAAGATGTGTATACATTTTTTTTGGCACCCTCTGTATATAAATCTTAAATTCTTACCATGTTTCATTGTGGATCTGATTTATTCTAGAGAATTAACTTCAACCTATTTTAAGCTAGATGTACTATACTTCTTGCCTATGGAAGACTAGATGTTTCAATAGGAAACTTGTAGAATCATTTTCATCTCAAATGTTTAAAATATATTGCCTGTACCTTGTTTTCCAAATGAAGACACATATAGATAATTTGATTTTATTAGATTTTCTGATTTTTATTTTACCCTAAAGCAGGATCTAGTTTGGTATGGATATTGCCCACATCATTTTAATTTTCCTGCCTCTCAGAAAGAGAAAGGACAACAAATGATAGACAAAAAATTATTATTGCAGAATTTTTAAAAATTTCCTTTAGATCTGGTCTCTCAGAAAATGTCATTTCTCAACTTTTTTTTATAACATAGCTTTTTTTATTTTAAACCACGTTAATGTTTTGATAATTCTGTTTATATAATAATCTTTATAACTTAGTACACTTAAGGATTTAATAAATTAAAATATAACCAAATACTTCTTATGAATACTTGAAAATTTAGATTCCTAACAGAACTGTCAAGAAGCAAAGTATGTATTAGCACCCTCATGTATCTTGAAAGAAATTGACATATCATAAAACTTCCATATGAAATCATTTGTTTTTCCAATATATGCTATTTAACACTGACATGGATTGAATTTTGTTTTGTTTTGTTTTAAAGTGTGCACTTCCAAAAAAAATTTAAACACTTTCTGAATTGTGTTTAT
The DNA here is from genome assembly GCF_036562045.2 of Rhinolophus sinicus. Classification (NCBI taxonomy): domain Eukaryota; kingdom Metazoa; phylum Chordata; class Mammalia; order Chiroptera; family Rhinolophidae; genus Rhinolophus; species Rhinolophus sinicus. The sequence goes on from NC_133753.1 coordinate 74,811,327, forward strand.
TCACTCCACCTCTGCCATGGGTTTAGAAGATAAACTGTCCACGTAAATATAATCAAGCTTTCCAACATCTGTTTTTTCTATAACGTGCATTCTTTGATAATTTGAGAAAACTTATGATTTGTAATTTTAAAAATCTATCAAGTGGCAAATCTTTCCTTATTAATTTCTAATAATCAAGTTGACCAATAATAGCACTTAGAAACTGCTTTGAAACTCTGTACTACATTGCATCTTATGAGCACACAAATAAAATAAAATGAATTTTCTCTAGGGCCACATAACTAATCATGCATTGGACAGATGAGGCGATACAAATTTACTCCAAGTAATTCCATATATACCTACCATGTTATTCCAGTTGCTTGAACATGTTATTCCCATTAAATGCTTTAGTTCTCATAAAGGTTATTGTTTTATTTCCCCACATTTCAAGGTATCCCAAAGGAGGCAACATGTACTGTGACAGGCCTAAAAGGTACAATTTAAATGGAAACATGCTTACTAGTGTATTTGGCTTTGTGATACCAATGATTCTGAAAGTTTCAGACTATTTAAGTTTTTTTGGAAACAAAATCACTTAACTTGCATTAAAGTTGCTTATTATTTAAAAATATTCTAATACATTTTCCTTATCATTTTAATTTATACATTTGAAATATTTACATTCTCAGTAAAGTGGGATACAGCCTCAATTTATTAATTTTAACTTAGTGGCTTGAGACTCAGCAGTTGTATATTATTCATGTTCTGGAAAACAGGAATAAAATTAACATCTGCATCTTAATCCTGTGATAAAGAATAAAAATTCATTCTGTATATAGCAGAGGATAATATTAAGTATCAGTTTTAAAATCTCATCACATGTTGAGAAATCATTTGTAAAAATACTTTTTCTAATATACTTGAGAAAAAAATCTTACCGACTTTTGTATTAAAAATCCTGCAAAAGTTTAATTTTAGAAGATCAACTTAAGTCTTAATGGAAATAAAGCTTATGCTACTGAGGAGGAAAATATTATAACTTTGTAACTTTGCTTTTCTCAAACATTCAAAGTGATGCAAAAAGAGGTGTGACACTAGTTACACTAGTCTTATTGTCTTACCATAGACAAATGATGACATTGTTATTGTTAATGAAAATAATTTACTCCGAGTTCAAAACTAGAATCAGTATATGCATAGAATATATGTGTAATATCAATTGAATGTTATAACCTACAATCTGAAAAAAATAGGGATTTTTGTATCTGTACGTTTTACTATCAATTTTGTGCTCTTGGTTATACTGTGCTTAAAATATAAAAATTGGTAGAAGTCCCTCCCCTACATGATTTCTTCATGTTGCAATAAAATGTGATGCACTGTGAATGAAAAATAACCAACAAGTATGTGTCAATCTGTAATATTTGGTGTAATGAAGATATGAAGGCAGTATTACCAATATAATGTAATAACATAGTTTCATAATATTATCTTATACATGTCACTTCATTGGTAATTTATTAGTGTATATCTTTGGTTATCACTATAGGAGACCCATCAATGATACTATTAATTTGAAAATACTCGAGCTATGACAAACCCACAAAATATGAAAGTGCACAACAGATAACCTTACATTGCCATACAGATAACCCGTGTGCCTAAGCAATGTCAAGGTCTCATAATGAGGTATCCTGGTTGGCTAAGCTCTCTGATTTCATTATCCTGTCACTCTTTGAAAGACTGGTTCTCCAGTGCTTTGCCTTCTTACATCATCTTTTTTCCCATTTTTGTCTGGACAGACAACATATTTAGAATACTGACTTTCTCATAATAAAGAAATCCACATGAAAACTAATGCCTATCAGATTCCGTTTGTAGATTTTTTTTTTTTTTTTTTTTTTTAGCGCATATTGATGAGTGGATGTATCAGTATCTAGAATTTCCAGGAAGTTAAAAAAATTCAGCATTATAATCACCTATAAAACCTTCCAGTATTTTTAATATCTAGAGAAACACTACTTTATAATAAATAAAAGTTAATGCATAAAATAAAAAGAAATTGAGATGCCAACTAAAAGAAGTGATGGATATAATTTTTTAAAGCTATTCAATTATCTTAAATGAAGTAGTTCCTACAAAGGACAGATTACAAGGACACTTTAAAAAGTCCTAAGAGTTCCTTTTTCTCCACAGCCTCTCCAACACTTGTTATTACTTACTGATGAGAGCCATTCTAACAGGTGTGAGGTGGTATCTCATTGTGGTTTTGATTTGCATTTCCATAATAGCCAGTGAAGTTGAGCATTTTTTCATGTATCTGTTGGTTATTTGTATGTCTTCATGGGAGAAATGTCTGTTCAGGTCCTCTGTCCATTTTTTAATTGGATTGTTTGTAGGAATGTAAATTGGTACAGCCACTATGGAAAACAGTATGGAGGTTCCTCAAGAAATTAATAGAATTAACATACAACCCAGTAATCCCTCTTCTGGGTATCCTTATCAAAAATCTGAAAACATTTATCCATAAAAATATATGTACCCCAATGTTCATTGCAGCATTATTCATAGTGGCCAAGACATGGAAACAACCGAAATGTCCTTCAATAGATTATTGGATAAAGAAGATGTGGTACATATACACAATGGAATATTACTCAGCCATAAGAAAAGATGAAATACTACCATTTGCCACAACATGGATGGATTTTGATTATCATGCTAAGCGAAATGAGTCTGAAAGAAAAACTCTTCACTCATATGGGGGATATAAAACAAAGCAACAAACGAACAAAACAAACAAAAAAAACCTCACAGACACAGAAAATAGTTTAGTGGTCACCAGAGGATAAACGGGGGGTGCTAGATCAGGGTAAAAGCGATCAAACATATGGTGATGGAAGGAGAACTGACTCTGGGTGGTGAACACACAATGCAATATATAGATGATGTATTATAAAAATGTACACTTGAAACCTATATAATTTTACTAACCAATGTCACCCCAATAAATTTAATTAAGCATATATTTTTGTTGTTTGCTAATCTAAAGTAGCTGGAGAAAACAAAGAAATATATTAAACTTTAAAACAAATGAAGAAGTCCTAAGAAAAAGTCTTAAAATTTCACAGAAAGACTTTATGTTCAGAAATAACTACATTGGTGATTATTTAAAGCTTTGAAATTAGAAGCATGTTCTTAAGACAATAAACAATTGTTACATTTAGCTCTCTGCTAGAATGTATAAAAATCATTTTCATGAATTCTGAAGATTAAAAAAATGAGTTTTGTTTAGTTCTCTAATTTAGATTGAGCCTTTGCAGTGCATATAGAAGTAACATTTTCTAGACTTCATAAAGTCAAACTTTACAGGAAGTTCAACCTCAAAGGTTTTCCCTTTACTGGCAAAGTGATGAGATAATCTAATTGAAACTGGTTTACTGAGTATTTGGTCTGATGACTAATAGATTGTTTTTACAAAATAAGTAGTTTGAATGCAAATAGTCCTGGTAATTGTCTCTATGTTCTTTCTATCTGTCTGTGTCTAAACACTCCACCCAGCCCCCCAAAACCATAATCTTGATATATGATAGAAATGCTAAAGGCTTCTAAGAGTTGTGTCTCCTGAATGCTGAATTTATTAGCAAACACTTTTTACTAGGAACTTGAACCCCACAAAATATATCCTGTACAGAATTGACTGGAGGCTTCTATTTTTTATCCTAAGATATTTTGGAAAATGTGATGGTTAGGCTTTATTAGATTCAAAACAGTTCAGTTTTCTTTTTAAAATGAGATGTTAATTTGTATCCTGCTATTTTTTAAAATTACAATTTTGTCTGTTTTAAACCCTAAAAGTAATGGTTTAACAAAATTTCAGCATGGATTGGTTTCACTACAAGTCTAAGGGCTTCACCTAATCAGAGCCTTTTTCAACATTTATCTCCTACAATGACAAAATACAGAAATACCACAAAATAATCAAATGTATCCAAGATGTTTTGGTAAATATATTGAAATATTTTCAATACATTACTTTATATACTAAGGACTTGATCTATATTAATATTTATAAAAATGATATAAAAGCATGGGAATTTGAGAAGTCATTATGTTGAAATTTAGGTTATAATTTTTTTAAAGAAAAAAATGTAAGTACCCATTATCTTCAATACTGAAAAGAAACAGTATTTTTATTAGTGACCAAAGGCTTTAAAATTGGATAAGCCAATGAGTGACACGCATAGAAAATGTTTAGTTTTCTGATGCCAGATCTTTCAAAACATTTTACCAATATAAACAAATTTAAAACCAAAGACTTCATTATAATTTGAACGCTCTGTGTAGTTCAATAGGATTGGACTATTCAATTGAGTCCTTAATCAAAAGCTTAGCATCTCTGCTCAAGCAGAATGACAACTTTAAAAAAAACCCCACATCATTTAATAACAGAAATAATCATATTTTACCCTAATACATTATTACTCAACATGATTATAACGTCACAATTCAAGGGAAATGTATGTTATTTTATATAATAACTTTAAGCATTATGTGTAAATCACATTTAAAAATACTGAGGCACTGGTTCACAAGAGTCTGTATTCATTTTCATTGCTTTATATAAAGAAGTCAATTATCTGAATCAAATAACCTTTTGATTATCAACCATTTGAACATGATTTCACTTATTTGTTACTCTTTTATCTGATACTGAGTTAAAGCTGATGCAAATTGGTCTTGATTTTGGACAGTGGTTAACTGATGTGATTTTGGGGAAGAAAAGAAGTGCTGTTTTTCACAAAAAGTCTTTAATCATTTCATAGAGGTAAACATACTTAAATGCTAAATACCTGACCTTTTTTGAATAAATGCAGACCTACCTATATTTCCACAATAAGCCTCTATTAATTTCCATGAGACAATGTTTTCACAAATGTAAGGCAAAACAGATGTTAAAAGTACTTAACAGAACTCATAATTTAAACAATTAAAACTAATTTCTGTTTAAAGCTATTTGCAGATTTATTAGAGAAACAAATACAAATATGCATTTCTACAGAACTGTTGTTGTTTTTTCCAAAATGAGCTTATAACTTGTTCCACAGTTTTTACTTGTTTATATTTCTATAGTAACCCAAGTATTGGCTTCTGTACCACTTGTAATGAGACAATTGCCCTTCCATTGCAATTATAAAAAACTATTTAAAAAAAAAATTCGGCACATACACGTTAAATATTTTTCCTTAAAAAAATAATCTAATCAAAATATTGAATACTTTAGATTTAAACAATATTTTATTTACAAATCTGATTTGATGTACTTTATTACACAAGGTAATGCTTCAATTTTCAAAAACAGTTTGTTTTCTTTAATATAGACCAGTGGAATGACATCCTATCTAGTAATATGTACTACACTTCAATTTGTTTCCAAATTAACATGACAAATATTCTAATACTTTCATTTTTTTTGAAGAATGTTATTTAATTGGGGCACATATCTGATGAAACAAAAAATAACATGCAGAATTCCAAAAATAATCTGTTAAAGTAATATGATACTTACCCTTTATGTAATAAGACATCTATGAACAACAGTGCATAACAATATTATGTATTCATGTTTATGAGAAACCAAGCAGGAGGCAAAATGAGTTCATCCTGTTTTCTAATCATGTGCGATTTCATATGGCTGTTTGCATCATTTAAATAAAGTGTATACATTAAATTCGTAAGACTGCACTGCACTCAAAATTATTATGGATAGCCATGCTTGCCCTGTATTTAATGAGTGATGAATTTCTCCTACTAACAGAGTAACTGGTCTCAAATCGTGTCTGTGATGTAAAGAGTATTAAATTATATTTTCATCTCCTTTCAATTGCTGCCTTGGAAAGCAAGAACTCCCTTCTTGGAGAAGACTTAGAGTAAATAAAATTTACTTAAGAACTCAGTGAGGAATCAGCATGTGAATCAAGAATGTGATATAAGAATGGATTAAAAGAAATGTGATTATCAGTACCTTTGTTGAAATCTATTACCACCATTAAAATTTCCAAGGAAAGATAGGGCCTGTAACATAGGGATTCCATTCATTGTTAAATTACTAAAATCTACCAATTTAATGCTTTCATACTGTTTATTTTTTTCCAATAGAAAAATAAATCTCATACATTAGAAGTGGTACACAAAAAACTGGGATAAAATTTATCAGATTCTTGATAGCACCATTTACACATTCTTAAAGTAAACATTAATATGCACTTTCTTAGAAAGCGATATAAATATATAATACAGGACTTGCTAACCTCTGTTAACCATCTGAATACGATGGAATAATCTATCTCTACTGTGCAGGTAGGCTTGTGCATGGTGGTGTGGCAATATATTTTAAAAGTTTGTTACAGATGTGATGGGAAGCTGCAAGGAGTCGAATAAGCAGAAAAAAGAGCTTAGATCTATTGTAAGCAATGAGTCGAAATGAGCCGTTACAGGTTAGAATTTATCTTTGTTTCTGATCATTCAATGAGAAAATGACTTCCACAGAAATAGATACATTTAACTGTTTCAGGAGTGGGGTGGGTGAGGTGAAATAGGATTGAAAGTCCTACAAGTAATAGCAATAACTGGAAGTGCAGACGAAATTGGTCTTCAGTGCAAAGAGGAAGGCAGCCGTTTAAAAAGTCTAGGTGCAATGTTGTGGTGCTGAAAGAAAAGCTCCCCGTGATAAAGGAAAAGGGAAAAAAAAAAAAAAAAAAAAAACTGCAATGCAACTTCAAGCAGTAATTTTGTGGTGCTGAAAGGACAGCTCCCAGTGTTGAGGAAAAGATCTTGGATCTAGAATGAGGTGTCCAATCTGTATGATAAACAGCACACTGTGTCTCAGAGCGCCCATTCAATCTCAGTAAGTAAATGAAATATTGATTGAAAGTGACCCTGAAACAGAATGCATTAAAAAGACATAGAAAGCTGCAGAACTGAGGTAATTCGTATTCAGCATGTTCACCA